>NC_089762.1:5751046-5831046 GCF_040412425.1 Macrobrachium rosenbergii | reverse complement strand
AATTTTACACACTTGGCCTTGAAAATCTGACTTTTACTGTTCAGGGAATCATAAAAAGAAGAGAAAAAGGGGATGTTTCACATGAGCCTAGGGCTATACTTCATGAGGGAATGTTACGTAAACACTGGGGTAACTAAAGTAATTGTATTTACAATAACAGATCTAAAGAAATGGTAAAGTAAACAATATGGAGGCTTGCAAAGCCCGGAGTTCTTCCTACTGGAGACTTGAATGGTTGCAAGGCACAGCCCAAGAAGATTCCATGGCAAATGGGACCCCTGCAAGAGAGATTTAAGAATTACACACCAGTAAGGGAAAACATAAAACATACAGATGGATCGAGACTGCACTGAGGGTGCCAAGGTCTCGAGGAATGAATGAACACTTAACACTGGGACACAAACACTTGAAATAGCACAATGGATACAGATATGTACTGGCACTCAATAAATACTTCTAAGGGCAAAATGTCATGACTGAAAAGCCTTCACTTGTACTTTACCATGGGGGGAAGCAGGTCTCTGGCGAAGAATGACGATGGGTGGTCGCGCACTCGTGGCACTCTACACTAGTTCACTTGGGAAGTCCGTCCACGTGGTGACGAAAGGACTGGATCCGTGTCAGGAGCTTCAGGTGGTGACGGGGTGGGGAGCCCTCAGCATTTAAAGCCCTCAGCATTTCGTAACGATCATTCGCGTGTGTCTGGCTAACTGCAAAGATCTTTCTGTACTCGCTCCTTTTAAGGCATCTGCTGAGGGTAGGGGCCCCTATGTCAGGCCCGTATGGTGACCGTGCCCAAGATGTGTCATCTTCCAGGTGTCTTGACCATCTGCCTGCATCTCCCCAGGTGTCCTGTGGAAAGACAATTCAGCGCGATTACTCATAAAATGGTTGTTTAAGCAGCTTAGTTCATTTAAGCTGCTTAAGGGAGTGGCACTCATCCTCTTATCCTTGCCTTTTTTTGACCGTGCTATCCAAACATCTGTCCCAGGTAAGGGGAAGGGACAGACCAGAATACCAATAAGGCTTGTGTGTTGGTATCTGGGTCAACTTGGGTTGGCTATGTAATGACAAACCCACTCTTAGCATTCTAAAGGGTTGGCTTTTAGTGACTTCTTGCAATTTATAATATATATATATATATATATATATATATATATATATATATATAATATATATATATATATATATTATATATATATATATATATATATATATATATATATATATATATATATATATATATATATATATATATATATATATATATATATATATATATATATATATATATATATATATATATATATATATATATATATATATATATTATATATATTTCTGAGTCAGTCCGTGTCAGCCGGTGAAATTCCATACTAACACGAATTTCTAGGTATAAATTGCTAGATATACCAGAGAAAAAGAGCTTTCAGGAATGCTGGGGTTACTACCCCCAGATCGAGCGTCTTCCCTAAGGAAGACGTCGGTATAACCAAGGGTGAGTGAAAGGATCACAACCACAGAGCTACACTCGATAGACATCCCCATGTCAAAACCCCTCGAAGAGAGCGGTGAGCCGTTACAGCCCCCACGCACAGGCGTCCGCCAGGCCGGCGACACCAGCGCCACCTACTTCATTCCATTTTCTAGCACGTGACTATCTTCACCGAGATTTTTGTGCTTGTGCTTTTTTGGGTGTTTTCCTGCTTTTCGCCATGTCTTCTAGCAGTTTCACCATCTCTAAGTTAAGTACCATCTTATTGTGGGGTTTTTTCGATAAGTTTGGCTGCATCTGTCCATATTTCACAATTATGAGATTGTTGTTATGACGCCACGGCGTCCCCTAGCCAGCCATGCCGACCGTGAGGTTGCCCCTTCAGTCTTTTCTGTCGGGGTTGTCTCCTTGTCGTTATATTACTTATCTTTTCCCCCCGGATCTCTTCCTGGCGGTGTTTCCTAGACGGGGGTTTTATTGGAGTTTTGTTTTATTTAATGACCCCCATAACGAGTCCCCCCTATAGGGTTCCCGTCATTCCCCGCTTAGGTCTCCCCTCCAGGATGAGTTCCCAGTTGGTCTTACTTATTTACTATTATTATTATTATTATATTTTGCGTTGGTGCTATTTATATATATTGTTGCCTCTTCGGGGTAGCGTCAGCTCTATGTCTGGCCGCTCCTCGGAGTTAGGCTACGCACCTCGCATGAGCACATTATTCTTAGTAAATAATTTTTATGTATATTGTGTTTATTGTGATGGTTTTTATTTTATATTGTGTGTGGGTTTTTCTCCCTTGCCTATCATAATGTTAGGCTCGTATTGCTTCCTTGTCCTCTCGCCCTCCTCATAGGTTAGGTGTGGGGCAGATCATCGGGTTGAGGGAGTTTTGTCGCTGTTTCCTCCATGGCCGTTTTTGGGGTGGCAGAGTGAGCCCCTTTGTTCTCCCCCTTCTTTTCGAAGGGGTAGAGTTCATTGGGTGTGCCTCCTCTAGGCTATTTGCCTTTTTTGCCCCCTCCTTTTCGGTCCTGGTTGGTTCTCGGCACAGAATTTCTCTCCCTGTTATTCCTTCCTCCACCCTCCCCTTACTCCTTTCCGTTAGCCTAGGCCATGCCTAAGCACGGGTGTTCACCTAGGCTTTGCCTAGTCAGGAGTCGGGCGTTGAGTTCTTGGTCGCATCCCTTCCCTCAGGATAGGCTTGTCCTGCCAAGCTCATATTATGTTTCTTGGCGTGGCGTGTGATTGCAGTCGAGCGGGTGAATTACTTTCCCTTGTCTCCTGTTTTCACTCTTCTTAGCCTACTCCTCTTCCCTACCCCACCACCCTCCCTCCCCCCCCTCATCTCAGGCCAGCTCTTGCCTTTTCTCGTGCGGGTGACGCTAGATGGTGTTTTCTCCGAGTTGGGGACTTCCTCTGGTGGAGAGATTCGTTCCCTCCCAGAACTAGTCCCCGGCAGCGCTGTGTTTGTTTTGATGTTTCGTTTACCACTCTCCAAGATCGAGCGGGTTTCGAACATTCTTTCTTTGGTCTTGTCCACTCTCCGTCGGGTTGCTTTGGTTGGGTTGTTGACGCCTGCTCCGGCTTATATTATACTTGGCCTTTCATGACGGGCACCTCACCCACCTTTGTTTCTCTGGCGGGGAGGTTCGAGAGAGGGGGAGTGAGAGGGAGAGAGGGATACCTCCGGTCTCCGGAGTTGATTTTCTCATTATTACCATCACTTGTATCTTATATATATTTATATTATCTGGCAGAGTGAGCTTCTCACTCCGCCACTACTCTTATTTTATGTGTTTATTGAGTCTGGTGCTCCACCCTGGGGTTCCGCCGTCTTTTTTGCTGGCAGCCCTTGTGGTGGGTCCCTGTTGTCTCAAACTTTCCGTTCCGCCGGAGTATTCCAGTGACCGGGAGTATCTTGCCTTCCACTCTGTTTAAGTTATGGCTTGGTGGTCTCGTCTCTGACGAGGGGTTTTTCTCTCCACCGGAGCATTCCGGTGGTAAGCGGAAATACCCTGGCCTTCCAGCTTTAGGTTGCTTAGAGTGGTAGGTTCATGTACTTTTTTACACTTACAGACTGTTCGTTGTGAGGAGCCGGGGTGCACCGCTTCTCTCCAGCAACCGTATGGGCATGTGGTGTGCCGGACCCACGCTGGCTGTGCGGTCTGGTTGGACGATCTCATTGTTTGGCACCCCGACGGCTGTGAGGTTTGCTTCGCTCTGTGCGCTGGCATCCAGGACGAGTCGGTAAGATATAGCTTCTCATTTCTTACGTTCCTCATATCTGTGTAGTGCTTATATGGTTTTCGGGCTTATTTTCCGTTCAACCTAATTGTCCGTTCTCTTACAGGCGGACAAGTCCTCCAAGAAGACTTCCCTTGAGTCTCTCCGCGCCTGGGTGGCTGGGTTCGGAAGAAATGTTCCGTCGGGGAAGCCTTATGTCCTCGACACTAAGTTGCGGGACCTGCTTTACCCCAGCGCCCGGGTGGCTGCTGCGGTTCCCGAGGAGTTGGCCAACCCCATCATTCAGCAGATCCGGGATGCGACCCAGCCACCCCAAGAGGACATCCTTTATGCGGAGGTGTCGGAGGATGTCGCCGCGTTAGACTTGCACCTGGAACCGATGAACACAGAGCCGGACCAGTGGTAGGTAGCGAGGTAAGTGAGGTTGTTGGGGGCGGGCGCCCTTTGATTCCCCATCTTCCTCTGTGTCTTCATTTTCAGGTTTTGTTAAGTCTTCCACCTTGGGTGACAGGGCTCCATCAGCTGTCCCTAAGTTGAAGCTGAAGACTTCATGGAAGGCGAAGGGCTTTAAGTCCTCGTCTTCCAGGAAAGCATCTCCTTTCCCCCCGTCGAAGGCTAAGGTCCCCGTACCTGTAGCCTCCGGGAGCAAACCTGGAACCTCCGGCAAAGGCGCGAGTAAGAGGGCATCAAAACCAAGCCCTCCTCGCCAGCCTGCCTTTGACCCGGAGGCGTTTGCAAACTCGTTGTTCGAGAGGTTCTCAGCGGAGGTCGAGTCAAAGTTCTCTAAAATTTCTGAGAAACTTACCAGCCATGATAATATACTGGCGGGAATGGCTCGCCCCGGCGGAGTCGAACCACAGTATGCTATCCCTGAACACGGCTGATCTCCCTCCTTTCGATGTCGGGAACCCTTGGCGTTTTGCCCTTCGTGCCATTCAGCACGAGGGCACATTGACTGACATTGAAGGTCTTGGCACGAGGCGGTTAGAGGAACTTGAGTTCTTTCCTCCCGATCTCCTGCCCCCTTACCCAGGCCGTTAGGCTGGCGTAGGAAGCCTGGGTACGCTCAGACAAGGTCCCTAGAGAGACAGTGATCTTCCCTAGGGACCAAGCTCAGTCGGCTCTCCTGCGCACTCTTACGGAGTGGCAGGCAGAGAACACAAAGCTTACACCTTTCAAGGGCAACTACACCATGTTCGCCCTGGGTGATAAGTTGCCGACTCCATGCCTAAATAAAGTGGCTCTGGCTACGGCTCGAGCATGCTTTGACGGCAACCCCTTGCCTCAATTAAGGGAGACAGACTCCACATCCCTGGTATTCCCAGGGGTGAGGGAGTTCTGGAGTGACGCCCTGTCCACCTTTACTGTGGGAAAGCTGGGCGCTTACTGTGCGTCTACCCAGTTCAGCGAACAGCTTCCTAAGCTCCCGGAAGCCCTGCTGAAGACAGAATTTGAGGCCCGGACTAGGCTAGCCCGGTCCTTGAACTCCGTCTGCCTCACAGAAGCGACTGCCGTCTCCTGTGCAGATGAGCCCTTCTTTCAGGTTCTGGCTAAATCCCTGTTAGCAGGGTTTCAGACAGACCTTTTTGACTTCATGATGGCTAAGCTAGAATGCAGGAAATTCATCTTTGCTGAAGCCACCATACGTCATGAGCCTAACAAGCTCATGAAGAGCTCTATCTGGGGCCCTAACCTCTTCCCAGAAGAAGAGGTAGCCAGTGTGCTGAGGGAGGCTACTAGAGCCAACCAGAGTCTTCGCTCTTGCTGGGTATCTCAGCTTACAAGCGTAAGACCCCAGAATCTGGCGGCCCCAGACTAAGAGTGGTAAGCGGTTCAGGAGACACAAGAGGCCTCATCATCAGGCGGTAGTTCAAGCTGTCCCAGTCTCAGCAGTCGCGCAGCCCTCCACCTCTAAAGCTCATCCCCAACAATACGTGCTGGTCCAACCAGCCCATTCCCTGCTGCACCCTCGTCGTTGCCTCACCGGCGTACAATCCTACCTATGAAGGCCGTGGGTTCTTTCACGGCCTTAATAGGAGTGCAAGGGGGAAGAAGTTGGACCCCATAAGAGGTTGCAAGTCCCCTACAGCGCCCCAAGAGGTAAACCTGGACGTGGTAGAGGAAACAAACCCGCTTCCTCCCACTGAGAACAGTCAGGTAGGTGGTCGCCTTTACTGGTTTCGGAGACCAGTGGTCCTTCAGCCCTTGGGCACACAGCATTGTGTCCAAAGGTCTAGGATGGAGCTGGACCAAGGACCCCCCTCCTCTGATCAGGTTTTACCAGCCACCCTCAAGAGTCCTACAGGACTATGTGGCGGAACTGCTCAACAACCGAGCAATAAAGAAAGTAAGGCACCTAAAATTTCAAGGCAGGTTGTTCACTGTTCCCAAGAAAGACTCCGATCAGCAAAGAGTGATTCTGGATCTGTCGCGTCTAAATCATTACATAAAATGCGACAAATTTCGCATGCTTACGGTAGCACAGGTACGGACTCTACTTCCGCGTGGAGCCGTCACCACCTCTATCGATCTTTCAGACGCTTACTATCACGTCCCGGTTGCGCGGAGCTTCTCTCTGTTCCTGGGTTTCAGACTCGGGAATCAAGCCTACTCCTTCAGGGTCATGCCTTTCGGTCTAAATATTGCACCCAGGATATTTACAAAACTGGCGGACACGGTAGTTCAGCAACTCCGGTCCCGAGGATATCCCTAGCAGCGTACCTGAGCGATTGGATAATTTGGGCACCAACAGTTCTAGAATGCCGGAAGGCCACGGCCACGGTCATCAACTTCCTGGAGTCGTTAGGTTTTCAACTGAACAGAGAGAAGTCCCGCCTGACTCCGGAGTCCCGGTTTCAGTGGCTGGGTCTCCAGTGGGATCTGTCCTCGTACACGTTATCCCTCCCGCCTCCCTTACCAGGAAATTCCTGAGAGACAAAGCAGCATCCCGCCGGGCCCAAGAAAGAATCCTCGGTTCCCTTCAATTTGCCTCAGTGACGGACCTGCTCTTAAAAGCAAAACTAAGAGACATAAACAGAGTGTGGCAGAGTCGAGCCAATGTCAGGCTCAGAGACAAGGTCTCCTCCATCCCCCAGATTTTAAAGGCGAGACTACGGCCTTGGTCCACAGTCAGCGGCCTGTCCAAAATAGTTCCGCTTCAGTTCCCTCCTCCGGCGCTGGTAGTTCACACGGACGCCTCATTAAGCGGCTGGGGAGGGTATTCGCCAAAACAAAAAGTACAAGGAACGTGGTCTACAATGTTTCAACGGTTCCATATAAACACCTTAGAAGCTATGGCGGTATTTCTAACCTTAAAGAAAATCCGCCCCCCCAGCCGGATTCATATCAGACTGGTGTTGGACAGTGCAGTGGTAGTTCATTGCATCAACAGGGCGGCTCCAAATCAGGTCGCGTAAACCAGGTTATGGTAGCTATTTTCTCCCTGGCAAACAAGCACAGCTGGCATCTGTCAGCCACCCAACTAGCGGGGGTGCGAAACGTGGTGGCGGATTCCCTGTCCAGGACCACTCCGTTGGAGACGGAGTGGTCTCTGGACGGAGAGTCTTTCAATTGGATTTGCTGCCGGGTTCCGGGTCTCCAAGTGGATCTGTTCGCGACGGAGAGCAACTTCAAGCTTCCCTGTTATGTGGCCCCGAACCTGGACCCTCAGGCGTATGCCACGGACGCAATGACCATAGACTGGAACAATTGGGAGAAGATTTATCTGTTTCCCCCAATAAATTTGCTGTTGAAAGTACTGCACAAACTCAGGTCATTCAAAGGTCAACTAGCCTGGTAGCCCCCTACTGGCCGAAGAGCAATTGGTTCCCTCTTCTTCAGGAACTCGGGTTGTGGAGTCTTCGGATTCCCAATCCCAAACTGACCCAAACAGTACAAACCAAGACTGTGTCAGCTTCCTCAAGAATTCAGAATGCCCTAGTTTTATGGACTTTATAAAGTTCGCAGCTCAAAGGAGCAAACATTGACCCGTTAACACTCTGTTTTTAGAATCAGACAAAAGAGATTCTACTCTCAGACAATATGACTCAGCAGTCAAGAAATTGGCCTCTTTTTTGAAGACATCTGAAGCCCAAACCATGACTACTAACCTAGCAGTTACCTTCTTTAGATCATTGTTTGAAAAAGGCCTTGCCCCGGCCACTATTACCACAGCTAAGTCAGCCCTGAAGAAGGTATTCTTATATGGTTTTAAAATTGACCTTACAGATTCTTACTTTTCATCTATTCCTAGAGCATGCGCTCGTCTGAGACCCGTATCACGCCCACATTCTGTTACGTGGTTCCTCAATGATGTGCATAAGTTAGCATCTGAGATTGACAACTCTCAATGCACTTATTTGGATCTGTTAAGGAAAACTTTATTTCTGATTAGCTTGGCTTCAGGTGCCAGAATTTCAGAGCTGTCGGCTCTCTCTAGAGGTGATGATTTTGTTAGTTTCCTCCCGTCCGGAGAAGCCCTCCTTTCTCTTGATCATAGATTTTTAGCTAAAAATGAGGACCCTCAAGACAGGTGGTCTCCTTGGAAGGTGGTGCCCCTTCCACAGGACCAGTCCTTATGCCCAGTCTATACCTTAAAGTCTTACCTTTTAAGAACTCCTCAGTGTAAGTCGGGTCCTCTTTTTATCAGGGAGAAAGGTGGAACTCTTTCGTTAAATGCAATAAGGCAACAAATTCTGTATTTCATTAAACAAGCTAACCCGGATTCAGTCCCTAAGGTTCATGATATTCATGCAGTAGCTACTTCCACTAATTACTTTCATAATATGGATTTTTCAGAACTTACCAAATATACGGGTTGGAAATCACCTCTAGTGTTTAAACGCCATTATTTAAAATCACTCGAAGCCCTGAAATTTTCTACAGTGGCTGTGGGGAGTGTCATTTCCCCACCTTAATTATCCATTATCCTTTATCCTTCCCCCTCCCCCCTGCCCGCCTGCCTCATTTACTTCTCTGCCTGCCCTTCTGGATGATCATGCCTCACTGCCTTGCTCCTCATATTGATATTATTATTGTCTTTTTATTATCTTTTGGGGACTGTATTTTGACATGCTGTAATTTTGGATTGTCTTAGGGGTACTGGGCTGTTTTTATTTTGCTCCATGTACCCCATATATTTTCTCGTGTTGTAGATGTCTCTCTTATGTTTAGTTATAAGTTCATATTTACTCCTTATAATCTTAAGTATTTTTGAATGTATTTTGCCTTATAATCTTAAGTATTTTTGAATGTATTTTACCTGCCATATTGTTTGGTGTATTGACTTTGTATTCTACTTTTAAGGTCGTATTACTGTATTTTCATGTTAATATTCATTTTTTCATGTGAGAGATATCCTCATTAAATCCATTTCCATAGCTTGTGTTTTTCTTCAGATCACCTTTTGTTTCCTTGTAGTTTGCAGTCTTGGCATGATTCTCTATCACTATTTCACCGGCTGACACGGGGCTGGACTCAGAAAAGGGATTCTGACAAAGGAAAAATCTATTTCTGAGGAAGGCCCCGTGTCACCCGGTGACCCTCCCAGAAGTGGCTTCCGCTCCCCCCCTACTTGCACATGCCAAGCCTGGGGGTGGTGCTAGTCTGGAATGAAGTAGGTGGCGCTGGTGTCGCCGGCCTGGCGGACGCCTGTGCGTGGGGGCTGTAACGGCTCACCGCTCTCTTCGAGGGGTTTTGACATGGGGATGTCTATCGAGTGTAGCTCTGTGGTTGTGATCCTTTCACTCACCCTTGGTTATACCAACGTCTTCCTTAGGGAAGACGCTCGATCTGGGGGTAGTAACCCCAGCATTCCTGAAAGCTCTTTTTCTCTGGTATATCTAGCAATTTATACCTAGAAATTCGTGTTAGTATGGAATTTCACCGGGTGACACGGCGCCTTCCTCAGAAATAGATTTTTCCTTTGTCAAAATCCCTTATCTATATATATATATACATATTATATATATATATATATATATTACAGGTTGACCATCACTAATCCGGCATCACTGGGACCTGGAGGGTGCCGGATTAGCCATTTTGCCGGATTAGCCATTTATTAGGCTAGAATACACAAAACTCAGCAGCTAAGCACATCATCTTAGAATTAAAATATCCCATAAATCAGTACAAGTTGGATAATAAAGAAAAGACAATTATCTAATACAGGTAGTGCTTGAGTTACGATAATTCGACTTACGATATTTCGAGTTTACGATTACGATGGGGTTAGCAATTAATACCGGTACGAAAATATTTAGGAAATATTTTTAGAATTCGCGCAGGCGCAGGCAGCAGGTACAATCAGGCAGCGAGAGAGACCAACTTACAATAAAAAAACTTCTCTTCCTCCATCTCTTTATTCCATCTGCTAGTTAAAAAAGTTATAGAGAATGATAAAAGTATTGTTAGTAACGTTATACTCTTGCAAAAATGCGTACAGCCATAAACAACCGAACGGGAAACTGTTGTTTTGCTAATAATCGTATCGGATAACAACTGTTTTGCTTGTATTTCAACCATCATACGGTAACACAAAATTACCGTAGTTATGTTACAAATGACGTTAAGTACTGTACAATAGGACTGATATATTTTTTACACTATACCCTTATTCGCTTTGGCGAAAAGATCGGCAGGGAAATATACTGCTACAGTAACTTAAAGCTGTAAGTTGTAGCTGAAGCTGAGAAAACAATGTTCAAGCTGCTAATGACTATAAATTATCGTACAACGGCAACATGGATGAAACTTGACCGTAAATAAAACTGGAGAGAATGTATTTTAATCAAAATATTGGGCATGGAAGAATACAAATTACTACTGTTTTCACGCAGATAAAAGATAAATACGTAAAGCTCGTATTATGATGAAATCAAGAGAAAATAGCGAACGGAATCTTGATTTTTTTTTACACAAAACAAACATGCCCCCAAAACGGCCAGCCGTGATTCCCGTGAACGTCATATATTAACGAAAAAATAGCTAAATTAATTTCACAATGAAACGTATTTAAGTTATATTTCGACTTAAAACACTTCGTATAACAAAAAATATCCGTGTCCCAAATATCCATATTCATTTACGCTAACTAGAAGCAAGAAAAGCACTTTGAACTTAGTTAAATGCGGCGAAATAAACACCGCGATACCGATTCCCAAAACAAAACATTGATTGCAGTTTATAATACAATTGGAAACAATGTAGTAAAGCATAACTTTTTAAAAGATCCATGAAAAAGATGCACATTTGTTACGTTGATGTTGTATAATACTGTTAATATGTGAATAGAGTTCAGTATAATGTAGGCTAGGCTACCAGTTTGTTGATGAAGCACACTGCACCACCAAATCAAAGCGGCTGGCGAGCGAGTTAGCGCAGCGACCCGGGAAATTTGAAAATTAGTGCGGAACCATTGGAAATTACTCTAGCTGAAATTTGTGCCGGATTACTGATTGTTCCGGACTACTGATTGCCGGATTAGTGATGGTCAACCTGTATATATATATATATATATATATATATATATATATATATATATATATATATATATATATATATATATATATATATATATATATATATATATATATATATATATATATATATATATATATATATATATGTATATATATATATATTATATATATGTGTGTGTGTATGTACAGTGAACACCCCTGTATTCGCGGGGATGCGTACCACACAGAGCAACAGGTAAATCCATGCCATTCGAGTCGAGGGTATCATACACCAAGAATGTGGGCTACCATGTAGGCATAGCCTAGACTGGGGGATCTATGTATATCCAATATAGGACATCGATAGCCCTAGATGAATAACGTTGGCAAGAATCGATACTCACGACTTCATTGGTGCATGGCAACAACCTTACAGCTAATAGAACGACATATCTTTATTTGAGTTCATAACTCATTTCTATACTACTCTATTCGACATAAAAGAGCTACTATTTCAAATCAATTCGACATAAAAAAGTTACTATTTCGAATCAATTCGTCATGAGAAAAGCTACTATTTCGAAATAATTCGACTTGAGGTATCTGGTAACTTGACTGGGAGCCAGTGTATCATATGTGATTTTCGTTACGAAACAATTCTGAGTCGAAGGCTTCGACAGAGCTTCGATGGAACCTTCTAGAATGTTCCAGAAGCCCACATCACTTTTCCACATTGACAATGGGACATAAATCGGAGGTTTTACACGAAAAACTCTATCAAAATGTCCAAAACATAGTCATGTCACACAAACAACACTAAAAAGAATTACCTCAAGTACCGAAAGCGGCTACCATCCGCTTCGGCAAACCCAAAAGTAGCAAAGGTCAGCCTAACTTTAGCGCTAGCACTAGCGTTCGGGCTATCGACAATTTCATAACAAGCAGGTTTATATAAACTATCCAAGCATGTTTAACAGTTCACGCTAGGGTTTTTTGACATGCTGAATCTAAAAATCCTATCCTAACCTATGCTTTTCGCTTTAATTAAGGCAGAATCCTAGCCTAAATACGGGTAGCGGTATGACGCTCCCGAGCCATCATTTCGGACACTAAAAAATATATGAAAATATTAGTTAAGCAGGACTAAATTTTGTGATTGCGGTAGGGCAGGTACTTATCTTATTCCCCGTTGACTGAGATGAAGACTCCATGCTAAATAAGATTTTACCACACACACCAAAAAGCGCGGCTAGAAAAACATTGGGTTGCCAACATGCACAGTAGATGCATAGTCGCGTTTTGACCCGATTCATTCAAACTAGCCACAGAAGCGCAAATGGAAAGGTGTAACAAGTGGAGATGTTTAGCCATGAATTGATTCATCAATGCGGCGGATAGGGGTCAAAGTGCAGACCCCGAGACCCTGATATCCTATCACAATAGTGACAAGCTTCCGTTAACCGGAATGAATACGTGCCAACCCTGTGCTATAAGTTCTCTGATAAGGGATTTAGCCAGGGCGCTGCCTAAGGCAGACGTAACTGCATGAGGCTCTCACGGCTCCCACACTAAAAATAGGGTTTTCATTTCCCTTTGGGTTCGAACCCCGTTATATTATATATATGTATGTACAATGAACACCCCGTATTCGCGGGGGATGCGTACCACAACCCCCCCCCACGAATAGCTAAAATCTGCGAATACTTAAAACCCCTCTAAAAACACTTAGAACTGCCCATTATGATAGTTTAAACACAAGAAAAACCCTGTAATAATGCTTATACCTGAGTATTTTAATAGTTTTATCACAAAATGAGCATTTGTTCATGAAAATTATATGAAAATACAGTAATTAGTGAATATTTCTCAGTGAAAAATACCGCGAATGGGCGAATTTTCCGCAAATAATGGCTAGATACGTTCCACAGAGAAACCCGCGAATGCGTGAGTCTGCGAATCATGAGAACGCGAATATGGGGGGTTTACTGTATATACATTTGGTCATTGGGGTCCAGCTGTGTCTGGATAGTGTCAATGTCCGGAGACTGAAGATCCAGATAATCGACGGATTACTGTAACTGTATACTGTACACAATGTTCTGACTGGACAAAAAAGTGCATATTCTTCCTTCTTACCAAAGACAACATGCCAAGAATGCATATGTGTCTAGGCAAGTCTTTGCCTTAAAATTCTTTGCTCTGAAACAAGGTAAAAGCAATAAAACTGAATCTCTACTTGTAAAACCTACCTCTCGAGAGAATGCTCGCAGCTCACTGACCTATTTGGCTATTGCTAAAGCAACTACAATAAGTCTTTAAGCTAAAGCAACTACGATAAGTCTTCAAAGTTAAAAATCTAAAAGATCCGACTGCACTTATGAACTACTTCCAAGTTCCAAGAAAGAGAATGCCTAGGAGTTAAAGGAACTTCAATTTCAAATGATCTTATGGCTTCTTCCAGGTCAAGATCACAAGAAATATGCAAGTTAAGATGTGTACTTATAGCCTTATGCTGACAGGCCTTTAGCATACCTCAAAAATCTGAAAAATTTAATTAAAAGTCATCCCTTGATTATTCAGATCTTCATTATCTGGAACTCGACATTATCTAACATGCCCGGACCAGAGCCCAAGGCTCAAAGATAGATGATGTATATAAATTTTTAAAATTTTGAAAAAAAACCACTCTCTGATGGTTGGCAATACTGCACAGCTTCAGGTAAATGTTGGTAACACTGCCTACACCCATAAACAAACTGAAAAAGGGTTCTTGGGGGGGTGGGAGATGCCTGGAGAATTTTCCAAGGTGTGGGGGAGGGTTACACGGATGGGTGCCATGGGAGAGGAGGGCAGTAAGGCTGTGTAGAGGAACTCGCTCAGAGAAGGGGGTTGTTTTGGAAGGTGGGTGGAACTGGGGTGCAGTTTCCCTTGCTCAGAGGGGGTAGGGTTGCAGTGTTGGATGGGTGAAGACAGCTAGGTAGACATCTGACTTGTTAGAGCTTATTTTGTGTTGTGTTTTTATGTTTATGATTTTTCCACATTTTATTAAACGATATGTACAGTACTGTACTGAAAAAAAATAAAATAAAAAAGGAAGCAGAGGAGAGAGAGAAAGAGCCACTCGTGTATTGCTTACACTGAAGCCTAACACACACACACACACTCCTTCACTTTATTTATATTTTATGCTCTTCTCATTTATATTTTTATTGTGTTTTCTCATTTTTTAATTTTTAGAACCCAAAAGATAACGCAATTATGTGTATAGGGTACGCATATACGCAAACATTCGCTGCGTTGGTGGCATCAAGACTTCAGTTATAAACAGCAAGTGTTGTCAACATCTACAAATTTGCATTGTAAATATTTTTATGGTAATTAGAGATGGAATATCAATGTTATAAAATATGTGCTAATCAGACAGAGTAAACTAAATTCGTAATGAAATACTGTACAGGAAATCAATCAACGCAAAAAGAAAAAAAGCAAAATGTGATACTGCACTAAGAAACACACAAAAACGCACACATTATGTAGAGACGTTGACATCAACACTGATGAAGTGCCACATGTAGATGTAAAACACACACACACACACACAGACATACAAGTAAAGCTTCCGTGATGTTATAAGGTGAAATGAAAACTCATTAATTCCAATAAAATAAAAAATGATCAACTACTTTTTAGTACTGTTCTTAAAAAGAATTTGCTTTGGACACTTATCACTGAGAAATGACATAAGTACTAAAGATGTAAACATAGGGTGTTTTACACAAAGTTTCCATGATAGGGCAAAATGAGTAAAACAAATGAAATTTACAATATATACTTATATATCATTTACTGATTGACTGATTATGGCTAATAAAACTGGCATCACAACATATTATTTGATTTCTGGTATGATGGGACCCTCTTAAAATTTTGTCCCCTAGATATTTCATCATATACATATCTTGTGTATCCTGCAAGTTGCATTTTCAATGACCAAGATAACATTAGGCTAACCTCTTTTCCTCAGTAATCCCATCTTCTCATTAAATATATGAAAGTAAAAAATACCTGTAGAGCAAATTTCATTTTCAGTAGATTATACTAAGCTAGGCTTTCAAACAAGATTACCAAGCCTATGGCTTATGTAACAATAATTCATAACCATCTCTTATAATTAACAACCACTTACTAAACAACTGATATAAACAACATCGAGTATGACATAAACAAGCGAATCGGGAAACAGCTGTTGAGCGATTTTAAGGGACTTTATTTTAACATAAAGTATGTTAGTTTACCTATGTATACCCATTTTACATTTATGTGCAAAACTAAAAATAATAATTCCAGTAATAATTTGTTTCTTTTAGCAACTAAAAAATTATTCAAATTATTTTGGTAGTAGGTTCAAGCAGCCCATTCTGAAAATGTAAACATTAGCCTAACCTACATAAATGCATTTGGAGGATGACTGGTTTTTTATACATCCTACGATAATAACATGAAAATATAAATGGATCCAGTAAGTAAAATATCAGTTTCATTACCATTGCCTTTATCTTAAATATAACTGTGACAGCCTATGTGACTTATGCAAATGGATACCATCCATGCAACACCTAGGCTAGGTCAGTAGTTCATATACACATCTTGTATCTCATACATGGTAATACAATTTGGTAACAACTGCGAAGAAAGTTGCGGTATAAAAATACATTAACGGTCATAAAATCATGGTGGGCTATGGGTAAATACAGGTAGGCTACCTACCTACCTACTGAACTGTGTATCATTTACGAGAGAGAGAAAGGGGTTGCATTTTTTAAATGTGTATCTATGCAGTATATGAGGGAAAACGTAGATAATTGCCTTCTGCATAAAGTTTTCAGTTTAAAGTGTGACAGTTGCTGTTCATAAGCATATTGAGTATTTACAATTATGTGGTACTTACAAGGTTAAGTGAGGAAGGGTATGGAGGTGTCCTTGAATACCCCTAGATTTTTTTACTTGCCCTTATCTGACAGGCCCTTGGCTCTATTAATCTGGATAATCGAGAGATTACTTATAGAGGTGCGGATGCAAGAAATTCCCTAGGAAAGGCACCAATTGCGGTAAACCACCCACCGCTGCTGGTGGAGACTAGCAGATTCTCTTCTGGACTTAGGTATTGACTGTCTAGAGATGCTTGAAAAGCTTCTAGCTCAAAAAAGATGGTTGATAGTCTCCAGGGGTTAGCGGAAGCAGGTGGAGGTTTTGATAAAACGTTACAGAGGCTGTTTGAGCAGATCCTTCCTTAATGGGAGCAGTCTGGGATTATCAATGGCTTAGGGAAGGAGACTGGGAATCCATTCCCTCTGAGGCCACCAAAGGGCTACAAGAGCCACTCTAGTGTTGTGGGACATCCTCAACTAGTTCAGAACTTTCCTGAGCATTGCCAGAGGAGGAAAGCCATAAACATCCAGATTGGACCAATCTTGGAGATTTGTGTTTAACGCCTTAGCCTGAGGATCCTAGAACAAGGCACAATAGTTCAGAAGCTTTGCACTCAGGGCTATCACAAACTGGTCCACTATCGGATACCCCAGTAGTTTCCACAGGTCTTGATACACTTGTGGTTGAAGAGACAAATCAGTTATTAATATCTTATCTTTTCTGCTTAACTGATCTGCCAAGACATTGGTCTTCCCCAGAAAGAACTAGGGGAACTAGAAAAATATTCCTGGCTTCCATCCACAAAAGAGGTTCTTGAGCTAACTGGGATATGGAGCTGACTTCGTTCCTCCCTGCTTCCTGATGTACAATAGAAATGTTGTGTTGTCTGAGAAGATGCCAACAACTTGCCTTGACCACTTTGACCAAAGGTTCCCAGGACTGAAGACTTTTCTTGATTGCCAGCAGCTCCAGGTGGTTGATGTGAAGCCATTTCTCTTCTGACCATAGACCTGAAAACTGATAGTTCCCCAGAGTGGCACCCCGTTTATGGATGTGTTGGAAAACAAGCGAGGTCTGGGTTCCTCACTTGAAGACTTATCCTCACAGAAGCCTTGAGTGCTCGCTCCACCACTCAAGGGTTTCCCAAAAGAATGTTGGAACAGTGACGAGAAGAGAGTTTGGCTGTGAAGACCTCTACCAAACTTGCCTTGGGTAAAACTCCACTGGTCTCAACCTCAACCAAGCTAGAAGTACAAACTTCTTGAGGGAGGCTGAGACAGAAAATTGTTGACTCTAATTGAGGAAGCCTGAAAAGTCTGAGTGTATCCTCATCCTTAGGTATGTGATCAACTGCTATAAGATAGAATTGGCTTCTTGCAATTTACAAGAATTCCTAAGTTTCTTGTAATATGAAGAAGAATGTCAGTTGCCCTCAGAATCCCCTTTAAAGACCTGGCCAAGAATAGCAAGTTCTCTAGGTATAAGAGAATTCAGATGCTACCACATGACACCATACCCAAAATAGAGCCAGAACTCACGTAAAAACCTGTGGAACTGTACTTAGTCTGAAGCAAGGAGCCTTGAATTGAAAAACTTGTCTCAAAAAATCAGAGGAACTTTTGTGAAAGAGGGTGAATGGTGATGTGAAACTAGGCATCTTGCATGTCTACAGAAATCATTCAATCAACTTGCTGGATGGCAGCTAGAACTATAATGGAAAATTCCATCGAAAATGGAGGCGCGTATGAACTTTTTTAGACAGGAAACATTCAGGACCGGCCTCCAACCTCAATTGCTGACTTGTTTAGGAGAACACTGACCTCCAGATACAGACTCAGGAACTTTTCCAGATGATGTAGGTAAGAAGGAAAAGCTAACGATGAGCAGGGATAAGTCGAGTGACACAAGATTCTGCTTCAGAAAAAGGCCAAAAAACCTTTCCTGTAACCAAACATTTACATTTCATATGGTCTAGAAGAGCAATGAAACTAGCATCTTTTAAAGAGGAGAAGGATGAGTAGGGGGCATAGACCCTGTATAATAAAAAGATACCTTACAAGATTTCATAAAAGGAGGGATTGTACTAAAGAAAGAGCAATTACTTCAAATCTAGTTCTGGCCAAATATGCAATGATAATTTCAAATCTAGTTCTTTGGCCAAATATGCAACAGATAACATGAGCAAATTCGGTAAAAAGCTGAGGAAATAATGAAGCTCCTTTGGTTAAAAGCTTTGTAAAAGCTGAAGGTGTCTCAAAGTCATTACCATCATTATCAAGACTGCCAGAGTGTCAACAGCAGAACCAAAAGAGACAGGCAGCAAGATATGAAACTGCAAAGAGAGAATGGTGACTGTCATGGGAGAAAGGCAACATGAGCAAATTAATGGAGAACAAAAGCTGAGCATTTTCTTCTAGCCAAATAATGAATCTCCTTTGGTTAAAAGCTTTGTAATTACTGACTACTGAAGGTGTCTCAAAGTCATTTTCCATCATTATCAAGACTGCCAGGTGTCAACAGACACCTTCAGAACCAAAAGAACCAGGCAGCAAGATTTCTCATTTTTACCGAAACTGATGAACAACATTCTCTCAAGGGAGACACCGAGGCAGGGGTAAACATGGTGACTGTGTCATGGGAGAAAGGGTATCTTTTAACTCATCCTTCTCCTCTTTAAAGATGCTAGTTTCAACCTCTTCAGACCATATGGTAAATGTTTGGATCAGGAAAGGTTTTTACCTTTTCTGAAGCAGAATCTTGTGTCAGTACTTATCCCTGGGGTTAGAACAATCATCTGACACCAGTGTTCTCTCAAACAAGTCAGCAATTGAGGTTGGAGGCAATGCATTTTTCTTCTAGCCAGCAAGATAATTTTCCATATAGTTCTAGCTGCCACCAGCAATGGTATCCTCTGTCTACATGGTGACAGGACAGGAAACGTTCGTGGTGCAAGAAGAACTGCTGATAGACACAGAACAAGATAAAGGTGGATTGAAAGCACAGGCCAATATGACTGGAGCTGAGAGAGAAAAACAAATGTCAGGAGTATATAAAGGATTTCTGGAAGAAGGAGGAGAAATCTCGGTCAATTCCAGAGAGAAATCAGTCAGGAGAAAGAACAGCAGGAAGAGGCAGATTATTGGAAGTAACGTTTACTCTTAACAACCAGTTTCACATACAGCCGTAGACTTATATCTATCTTGATGCCTAACATTTACACTCACAAGATGGCAAAGGAGACAACATGAAAGCCTTTGCCTTTACACCTACCAAAATGATCTTTTGGCGAACGTTTAAAATGAACGATCAGTGAAGCATGAGAGGCTGTTGTTGGAGAGCAACAGAACTTCTTCCTGAGACAACTCTTGGTTCCCTGGTAAGGGAGCATTCCCATTATCGCAGGCAGCCCAGAGGAAGTGCTGCAGACAGAAGCAGCCACCAGTGCCTTACCTCTCAAAGGGAAGCATGAAACATTCAAATCATTACAGAGGGATTCACGGTCATTCTGATCTTTAATAAACTGAGAAATTGTGCAATGAAGCAAAAAAAATAATCCATATCCTGCAATAAACCACCTAATCATGGATCCTGGGCCAGCTGGATGGATGGTGCGGTTGAAGTGACAGGTGAAAAAAATTTAGGTGGAGGAAGTAATGAGGAGGAGGAGGGGAGGGAGTCAAAGAAGGAATTTGAATATCAGTAGTTTTAAATCCTGATTTAATAAGTTTCTAATGCAATCTACTGGACTCCCCATGTTTGCGATACTTAACATAAGCACACTTTTCCTCTTTTGTCAAAGATATGCAGTCATTACACCTAATTTTGCTGGAGGCACACCTCTTGTGTGGATGGAAAAACAAAAGAAATGCAGCCACTTTGCCATGAAAATAGCCAAAACACAAGCCGCAGATGATGTCACAGTAGAACTAGGCTGTGACGTCATGGGAGCAGACGAACTCTGAATGCGATCTGTGGGAGCAATCATAGGATAAATAGGTGACCCAGGATGATGCGTAGAAAAAACCAATGGCATCTTGCCAGAAGGCATTAATGCGAGACCAGCGGAGTAAAGGCCGGGGTGGTTGGGAACAATTCATGGCGGCCGACACTGGAATGCGTGAAGACAAGAAATGAGACAGCAGGCCATCTAAGGTTGGTACCCGATAAGCCTAACAAAGCCCAAACAATTGACATCTGTGCAACTGAGCCTGAAACAGAGGAAAAAGATGGCGCTGCCCCCACTAACCTGGGAGGGGAAACATCCCCCCCAAAGAGAGGCAGAGCAGCATGAGGCATATTCAGAGAACCTTCTCCCAAAACTTCTAAAGACAAATCAATAGAAGAAAAGGAAGGAGACAAACCTGACAAGGAAGGAAAAGTAAGGGGAGAAGCAGAACAATGAGGAACCTGAGAAACATCCATCAAAGGAGGAGAAAATCCGACTTCCTCTTCTGCTGTTCTTCATGGCAAATCTCTTTCAGTGCACAGGAGGCCAAGAACAACGCTCAGGGCAGGGGTTAGTCACATTGCAATCATTCAATCTGTCCCTACAACAGTCTGAATGGGGGTCAGTCTCAAAGGAAGCCATATAATACGAGCCTACACCAGGAATTTTCTCTGAGGATTATGGGAACTTTTAGCTGGGTTTTGGGATTGCATGATAAAAGCCAAAACACATGCACACTAAACAAACACTGATCACAAAAACAACCAAAAAACATGGGCGAAGGCAAAAACAACCAGCTATGGAGAGGAAGGAGAGAAAGAAACGACCTCTCTCAATGATGGTAAGAAGAAAACTAAGATGTCACGGGGTTGAGACCAGGTTGCTGGCCGCTTCCCATCTCACCTCCATGACAGATGCCAGATGCCACCCATTCCTTGCATAAACAATTCTTGTTTTTATTTTTACAAGTTGCCAGCTGGTGCCAGAAGGTTTATCCTAATGTTAAGATCCAGGTTTGTTCTGCGTATGAACAAAAATTATATAGAAAATTTGCAATTTGCTCATATAAGAACATAAATCATCAAGTTTAATTTAGGAGATTTGTTACTTAGTGAGAGGCCAGTCCTTCAACTGACTGGCTAGTAGATTCCCTAACCATAAATGCCAAGTTCCCAGTCACAGTAGTTAGCGGGGGATCTATGATTCCTGTAAACTCCTATATAATCTGGAATTGGGATGTGATATTGCTAGGGCCCTGAGTCAGTGAGATTTGTCTAGACTTTTACTCTATGAAAATCCTTGGTGAACCAAGTATTGCACTACAGATAGGGTAACAAATCATAAGGCAGCTAAAATTTGGGTCAAATATACATTAATGGGTTCAGATGACAGATAACACCACCACCCTATTCTTGTTAAAAGGGAGAGCAGAGGGAATCTTATGAGCCAAAGCTCTAAGACAGGAAACATGATCAAGCAGCTCACCTCTACTGGGACCAGTTCCAGCACATACACAGCTTAATTGCTGCCCTCTGAGAATGAAAAAAAAAAAAAAGGGCAGAAGGAAGGGAGACCAGTCATTTAATCATTCAACGACCTGTCTTATGCCCTCCAAGGGCCTTACATGTGATGCTTTTGTCCAAAAAGACCTTGGATGAATATGAAACTTGTTGAGCAGCCATTACAGGTCTTAAGGAGGTGTCTATGGACTTGTAGGCCATGTCCCTATGATAGAATGAATTAAAGCCTAATCTGGCATCTCCAGACACCTGCCGTCATTACCTGGAAAAACCAAGAAATTCATCCAAAATGTCAGAGAAGGCCCTACACTCTGACTCTGGAACCTCTCGCACAAACTGTATAACTCATTCATCCATTTGACTGATCCATGAAGCCTAAAAGGAAGAGTAATCTATGGCCTCAGAGGTCAGGACCTTTTCCCTCATCACTGCAAGGTTTGCCTAGGGCACATCTCATCTGGATCCCCACCAGCAAAGCCCTGGAGGGAGGGATCCATAAGGCTTCAAAACTCTTGTCATGGACTTGGAGGTTCTGAGTTTTCTCTACATACTCAGGGACAAGCAAGGTTGAGAAGGATTCCCAACCCAATACCACTTCAGCTGCCACTGAAGTGAGCATTGATGGAGGAGCCTGCACAGCGCAAGCTTCCCCAAGGATATGTGAGGAAGGATGACCTGCCAAAGCAGTGCTGGTTGTTCCTCTTATGACAGGAACTGAGCTGTTACCTCCTTGACTTTGCTGACATGAGAATCAGACAGGAAGACTCTTGCTGCAGTCACATCATTTATCAGCCTGCAGACTGTTGAGTACACTTGGAGGAGCTAGAAAAATCTATCAGACAAGGGGAAACCACCTAATCCAGAGATCAGACAGTTCCTCTGGTTCAAACACCACATGCAAGTGGAGACCATGGCAGTCTGAATGATGGTCTCATCTCCAGGTTGCAGGATTGAGCTCAGCAACAGCTCCAGAGTTACCTAGCCCGAATCACTGCACTCACTAATAGGCGCAATGATTTCTCCAAAGTCATTCCAACTGGACCTGATGGGGTTTTGTAGACGAAGGACCCTCAGGACCCATCAGATTCCCTTGGAAGCAAGTTGGGTTGTCGTGTGAAGACACACCAACCTGCCCTGGTGAATGCTCATGGATTATGGGCATAAACAATTGAGACCAACAGAACTGATTGCCAACCATGAGCCAAGGATGACTTCTGAACAGCCCATAAGACCTCTTCTGATCAGCCAATGCTGAACAGCCCATAAGACCTCTTCTGATCAGCCAATGCCAAACTAGTAGATGCCATAGGAGAGCAAACACTGCACAATTACAAGCAAATAGGTAATCATGATACCCCAGGATATCTCCTGCAGGTAAGATGACTGCTACAGGAGCCTCAGTGGAGTTAAGCTCCTTTGTGAAGGAGATGAGCCTTTAGCTGTAGCTAAGTGACCCAGAAAAGAGTGGAGAACTATAGGTTTTCCAGAATATCATGAGGCGAACACACATTCTGAGGGTACTCCATCAAAACAGAAATTCCTGGAGCATCCAAAGAAGCATGGGTAGGTGGTGTTGAACCACTCACATGCAGTAGGGCAGGGGTTGGCAATCTCCAGCCCACAGGCCACATCCAGCCCAAGAGGGATGTCATTCTGGCCACCAACTTGACACCTCGGCACTAATTATCTAAGTTGTTACCTAGTTTAAGGTGTTGAGCGATCCTTATAGTAAATTTGATATCATGACCCTTCTCCAAGACACTGCATAGCTGTCTGGCTCACACTCTCCAAAAGATTGCTGACCCCTACATTAGAGTCTCACCTGGAAAGAGCTAGGCACACACATCTGGTTCATCACTAGATGAAAGCTCATTCAGGTCATCCACCTTCACACACATATCCCCAAAACAAAAAAATTCCAAGCAGAAGGTGTAGGAAAGAGGCTGGGTAGTCCAAGACAAAAAAACCAAAAAGATTCAGTGTGTCAAGGATAGAGTATCGCCCATATCACTGGTGAACACTTCTTGGCTTTCCTCTGCTTCTTGTCAGAGCTCTTCCACTGCAAAGGGGACCAGTCCAAAAACTCCTTGAAGAGGAGCCAGGGCTGCAGGGCATACCCTGCTGATGGAGCAAAAATGGTGGGGATCTATGAAGCAACCACACACTCAAAACGCTTCACATTTCTGTTCTTGTTTTTTGTTTACATCCATTTTGAACAAAACACAAGTAAACCATACATACAAGAAAGAAGAATCGGAAAGGTTCTGCATTCAGGTTGAGAGGTAAATTAATTTGAGGTTTCTTGATGTCATCACTCCACCTGGCTTTTCTTATTTTTACAAAAGAATGGTAATATACAAGGCTCCTCACTGTACCTTGGGCATAGTGCATCCACCTTCCGGCTGTTGGCTCTGGTACAGCTAATGGATGCATTTGTAACATCTTTTTGTGGCTAGCGGGAAATAAATCCACCACCTGTACTCTCTATAGCCACAGTGTTTCCCTTGATGTTTTAAATAAGCAACTGCTGTTTTACCATCCTCCCCAAAACTCACCACTCAAAAGCTTTCAGGACAAGAAAATTTCTCTCTCTTTTTAATACCAAACAGTTGAATGACAACCTTTAATCAATGGGGCCCAAAATGTCTGCTGCCTGAACCAATTAAATGGGCTTCCAACCATTTGTTAAGGAATACATAGAGAACCTCTAATGCACAAGGAACCAGTTTCCGTTCCCCTCCCTTGAAGGTGCTGGCATCAGTGATCTACTACAAACTTATCTGTTACAAAAACTGGGAAATTTTCAAGCTGCATTACAGGACACAAAACCTCTAGCTGCAAATGCAGGGTATAAATTCTGAGTCATTTGTATGAGATCATCTTTTCCAAAAGAATCATGGTACCTATGACATATAAGAACTTTCCAAAGCCCCGATGGAGAACACCAACTCTGGACAAACACCTTTAGCATGCACAGAATCTTCTGAATCTGACCTCCACTGGTCGGGTCAAAACTTCTGCCATGTTGATCATACCAAGATAGACTGCCTTTAGAGCTAGTTTCAGGTCTTCTTTCTCCCAGCTCACCTGAAAACCTATGTCCTAACATAAGTGAAGGGGTATCTGCAGATGAAAATTTACCTTAAGAATGATGAAAACAAGCAAAACGAGTTAGAATGAATGATTAAGGTGAACTTTTTGAGCAGTCCAGCAGCAAAAAACATACAAACTCAGACTAACAAAGAATAAACCGAATTGACAGCCATCACTTACCGGACCTTACTATGCATGTGCACTTCTCACCTATCGACACTATTTTTCTCTCCTTTCTTTCACAGTTTTGTTTGGGAAACATTTTGTGAACAAATGAAATGGGTGCTATAAAATATGGGTTTGTCATTACACAAACAGTCATTTTTCAGCAGATGCTTAATTTATCTCTACATCAATATAAAAATCATAATCTAGAAAATTCCTTCTCTTATGAACATGTGATGGTTGCAGGACAAAGGTATAAACATAATACATAGAAATTCTCACATTCATACAACTGTACAATACTCGAAAACATTATGCAATATTGTGTAAAGATGAAACAGTCATATTACTGTATACCAATTTCTTTTTGATAACGTAGTCACTTGTTTCATCCTCAAGGTCTACCAGAGCTCCATGGTGACCAAACTAACATCAAAGAATTCTCTTCTAGTTGGTCTTTTTGGCCAGGTATTGATTGTGACGTAATGCTTAACATTATAACACGTGATGGAGTATATAATGGACTCAAAGATAAGAACCCAGTTTTTCCAACATCAAAGAACCTGCAAGAAAGAGAAGTGATTGTTGCACATGCGCGTCTGCCCTCGTTTACAACTGGGCCATTAAAGACCTAGGAGCCATTACTCTCTGTTGGTCAATAGCGTACGGTTTATGTCGTTACCAGTGCTCAGAAGAAATTTGACTTTTTTCTGCTATTTCATTATCGAGCTTCATGGAAACATCAAAAATAACAGGGTAAGTGCTTAATATTCAGTTCCAGTTAAGTTTTAGTTTTAAACTTCTGGAATTGATAATTTGTGTGTGAAAGCTGGAACCCGGCTCATTGATTGCTAGTTTCGTAGAGCGAAAATTGTTTTAAATTCTAACTAGATGTTTTAACTAAAAGAAATGTTCCACAACTTATCATTAATATAGAAAAAAATCCTTTCAGATTATGCAATGTCTACCATAATATGGGCAGCAAGTGAGAATAATTTAGACCAGATTAATAGTAGATGTTGTCTGTAGCCTAAGTCCTAGATCAAGTATCCTTAAGTGGCCTAGCTTACACCAAGGACCCTGGCCTAGATCAGATAATAACAACATCTGGGCAAAATAAATTGATAGCCTAACAATGAGGCTACATATTAGTATAATTTTTTCTTTTATATAAGCCTGTGCACTTAAGTGTGATCTAAATAATCCAGGACTAGGCATTATCTTATATTAACTGAAGTGATAACTTTTTACGAAACATCCCATTTTTGGACTAAATTGTTAGCCTAGACCATGTAACCTAGGACTAGATGAAATAGTAATCTGTGTTGGATGAGATGGTAACCTAGCCTTAAGACTACATACTAAGGTAATTGTGTTTTATGTACCCCGTACCATTAAGTGTGAATTGAATAATCCAGATTAGGCAGTAGCCTAGATTAGAGTAGTTTATAGCCTGGCTATAAGGTTACACATTAGTGAGTTACTGTTTTATATAGTAGACCAAATAGCCTAGGATTGGATTTAAACAACTTGGGTTAGAAAAAAAATAATAGACTAACTGTAAGGTTACATATTAGTAAGTTTCTGTTTTTATATAGCCTATACATTTAACAGTGATGTATAATAATCTGGATTAGGCAAAATACCTGGCTAAGAAAGAACAAATAAACCTAATATTATATATAAACAGTATCCTAGGCTCAATAAAATAACCTAGTTTTTTACAACTCTGTAGCATATCTGTAAGGCTACATACTAGTAGGTTCTTATGTAGCCTATACTGTATCCTTAAAGGTGATATAAACCCAGAACAGGCAGTAGCCTAACCAGATTAAGTAGGAACCCCTTTTTAAGGAATATCCTACTATTAGCCTAAAACAGCAATGGCTAGATATCAAATAAAAGGGTAGTCCAGGCCACATAAGCCAGAAAACCAGATTATAAGAGGATTATTTTCTGTATATACTCCTTAAGTTTTAAATATGCCTAGAATAGGTTAAGTGAAAACCTTCTAAGAAATCCTCTACTGTATTCTTAGCTTAACGTCCATTATACTAGAAGCATTACCTTAAGCTATATAAAACAGTAGCTTGGGTTAGTTAAACAAATTAGTTCATAGCAGTTAGTCTGAATGGCATGACAATTTTAGAATTAAAAATTTCACATTGCCATTGCAAAAAGACTAACTGTGTATAAGTAATACAGCCATATGCAGGTATGAAAACTAACCTAAATCTTAGAGGGTTTAAGTTAACATAGATATTTAATTAAATGTATTACAACTACACACTTGTAATCAAGTTAAACTGTAATATGGAAACTATATAAGGAACTACAGAAGTGTCCCTCATTTTAAAAACAATTAATACTAACTAGCTTCTAATAACAACTTGTTTTATATCACTACAGGGCTGCCATTAGGCAGGTTCCTCAGTTCAAGTTTTCCGTAGCAAATTGCTCAGTTCACTTTTTGCCAGTGGGTATGGCCCTTACCACCTGCCATGAGCATAGTCCTTGCAAAATACAAGGAAAATTTGCTTGGTCACCAGATATGGGCGAGATTTGTAGTACAGTGAACCCCCTGTATTCGTGGGGGATGCGTCCCACACGCCCCCGCGAATAGGTCAAATCCGCGAATGCTTACAACGTCCCTCTAAAAACGCTTATACCTGTCTACCATGAAGGGTCAAACACCAAAGTATGCTTAAAAATACCAGCCTACATCAAATATACATTAAACTATTACCTTACTACTGTATTAATCTTTTAAATGATACTATTAATATAATTTCCAAGCCACCTTAAACATTTTATCATTATATTTATATGTACGCACTGTATGGCTTACAACTGTAAGTGAAAATAATCCAGTCCCCCCTACGTATTCAGCCACACATTTTCTTTCATACAGTTATAAGCCGTCCCATTTTCTTTTCAGGGGGAACCATTGGTATTTACGTATACAGTATGAAATTCACAAAAAGAGAGGGACAAAAATTTAAAAAACCTATGCACATTTGAAAAAATTTAATACTACATATATTTGTACCTGTCTACCATGAAAAGTCAACACCAAAGTACTGTATGCCTACAAATACCAGCCTACATCAAATATATATTAAACTATTACCTTATTACTGTATTAATCTTTGAAATGATACAATTAATATAATTTCCAAGTCATCTTAAACATTTTATCGTTACATTTATACGTACGTACTGTATGGCTTACAGCTGTAGGTGAAAATAATTCAGTCGCCCCTACATATTCAGCCACACATTTTCTTTCATACAGTTATAAGCCGTCTCGTTTTCTTTTCGGGGAACATTGGTATTTATGTATACGTAATTCACAAAAACATAGAGACAAAAATTTTTTTAAAATTTATGCACATTTTAAAAAAATTCATACTACTGTACTTATATATTAAGATTACTACATACGTAAATCACACGGGTACTCACCAGCGATGAATGTTGATTAAAGATGATGATAATGAATTAGCTGCGCAGTGCGATGAATGATGATGAAGATATGACTGCACAGCAAAGCAGAGGAGTTACAACTCATCTGATGGTGCCTCTTCACCTTCACCTTTCAGTTGATTTGGGAGGCACTTCTTCAGGCGATTTGGGAGGCACTTCTTCAGGCCATCGACTACTTCAGGCGATTGGGAGGCACTTCTTCAGGCGATTCGAGAGGCACTACTTCAGGCGATTGGGGAGGCACTTCTTCAGGCAATTCAAGAGGCACTGCTTCGGGTGATTTGGGAGGCTTTGGAGGGGCCTTCTTCGTCCATTTGATGAACATGGCGATAGGCAGCTGCTGTCGCTGCTTTTTCATGGTGGTGAGGGTTTGATTATAGGGCTCCCATGCTGAATCAAGGATGTTTGAAAACTTTAAGGAGCATTCCATAAAAGGATCCCATGTTGAAACATACTCCTGCGTATCCTTAATCATTCTCTTAATGTGGGACAGACGTTCCAAAGTCAGGCTGCTCTCCTCTTCCTCCTGCTCCTCCCCTGAACCTGGTGTATCTTCTTCCTCACTGGCAGACTTTGTCAGCTCTTCCAAATCCTGGTCCGTCAGGGGGTCAGAGTGAGCATCAATAAGGGTGCCGATTTCATCCTCGGTGATGTCCTCGAAGCCTTCCCCACCTAGAATCCTCAACAACTGGACAGCCTTATTAATGGCCGAATGTTGAATTTCTTCAGGAGAGAAGCCCCTGTAATCATGAACACACTCCGGCCACAACTTGTTCCAGCATGCGTTCAGGGTCTCCTTCTTCATGTCATTCAGTGATCAGCTGATGATGCTCAGACATGTGGCAATCGTGAATTTACACCAATATTCTTTTAGCGTAAATTCACTGTCACTGTCCATTGCAGTTACAAGGTGCTGGAGGGAGTTCCTGGTATAGAGTGCCTTGAAGGCACGGATCACGCCCTGGTCCATAGGCTGGAGGAGAGAGGTGGTGTTGAGAGGGAGGAACTCAAGCTGGACTCCCTTGTAAGAAAGGTTGAGAGGGTGGCCACCAGCATTATCCATAATCAGCAACACCTTGAACTCCATGGCCAAGTCATTCAGGTATTGCCTAACGTGAGGGATGAAGCTCTGATGGAACCAGTACTCTGTGAGGACTTTGGTAATCCAGGCCTTAGGGTTATGCATCCAGAACACAGAAAGCAATGCCTTGTTCTTATTCTTGAGGGCCCTGGGGTTTGCAGCCTTGTAAATGAGGCCTGGTTTAAGCATGAAACCAGCTGCATTCCCACACATGATGAGGGTAACCCTAACCTTCTGGGCCTTGAATCCGGAGGCTTTAGCTTCGTCCTTCATAAGGTATGTCCGGGAAGGCATCTTCTTCCAGAACAGGCCAGTCTCATCCATATTGAACACCTGTTCTGGATGGTAGCCCTTGTCCTCGATGATCTTCTTGAAGGCCTCCGGATATTTCGCGGCTGCTTCAGTGTCTGCATATGCTGATTCCCCATGTAGAGTAACAGACTTTAGGTGGAACCGCTTTTGAAATCGGTGGAACCACCCCTTGCTGGCCTGGAAACCTTGAGGCACTGGTGATGGTCCTGCTTGGGGCTCTTCCCCCTCTTCTTCTGCTGGTTCATCAAGGCCTAAAAATTCTAATTTGCCTTCTTCAACGCCTTCCTCTGCCTGTACTACGTCGTCGTCTTCCTTAGTAGTTGATAACTGCTGGTAGAGTTGTCGTGCTTTCTCGCGAATGATGTTGAAGTCGAGGGGCACATTTTTCTTCCCGCAATCCTTTATCCATATTGCCAGAGCAGATTCCATTTTCATGATTGTTTTATCCCGCACTGTTGCAACTGTCTTTGCACTACCGAAGTAGCTCATACTCACAGACTTGCGTATCTCCGCCTCTTTCTTCTTGATATATCTCACTGTGCTCTCATTAACACTGAAATGGCGGCCAACTGCGGCAAAACTTTTGCCCTACTTTACATGTCAAGAAGTTTCACCTTCTCCTTGAGTTTCATAACAGTCTTCTTTCTTTTAGACTCTTTGCCAGAAGGCTTTGAAGGAGCAGGGCGTTTTTTAGGAGGCATTTTAGGGCCGAATACCACTGATGCACAAAGATAAAAAATCAAAATGGACAGACGCACTGTTTCACATGGTAAGATGCTGCAAACTTATATGCACAATCTGAAGAGGATGCCGTGGAGCGGTCTCCCAGAATTCCGTGTTCACGAGTTGGTTGCGAATGTTCAGCCCATCAGCGCCAAGTGAACAACCAATGAGCGCCAAGGAAAATGAATGGTGCTTCTGGATTGGCTGCTTTGCAGATGACAGCCAATAGTGTGTCGAGTATCACTGGTCCTGGGTACACGGCGTCCAGCATCGCAATTTCTTTGTATTTGCAGAGAGGTGGCTTGGGTGAAGCACTTTTAAGAAAAACAAATATATGTTATTGAAGTTTTGCTGTGTTTACGTTAATATATTACAGTACTGCAATATTTGAAAATTAGTAAATCATTTTTAACTTACAAAATGTACTTACAGTAGTCATTAATATATACTTTACATTCATGAAAATGCTACATACCGCAGATGTAAACATACGTACCCTGCAGTATTCCTGTTGTCTTACATATTTTAGATATGCTCTATGTACTACCCGTAGTACTGTACTGTACTATGTATCATCCTAAAACACTTTTTGTATGTAATATTTAAAAATCATCCTACAAAACATTTTATAAAATGTACGTACTGTATGCACAGAAGATCAGTGTTAGTATATGTACGCGCAACCAGTAGTACCATGCGTATACCGTAGCGGCAAATTATCAGCAAATGACCCAATATAACCCGTTTTATTGCTATTTCACGTTTGTGTGTTTTGCATGTACAGTACTATGGCCTACAAATATTTTTTGAAATCGTGCATTAAGATGTCCTCTGAATGCCCTGCTTCTTCTAAGGCCTCTGGCCAATAGCCTACAATTACTGTAATGACTGATGAGAAGAAAGTACTGTAGACATGATTGTTTTGTTAAGAGAGGGCAAAAGTCATGGAGAAGTAGCAGCCCATTACAGCATGACATTAATTTCGGTCGCCCGCATTGAGCATGAACAATGTAAAATACAGTACTCATGCAGCCCTGCTGTACCACCTTCGTTGCCATGTTCAAATACCTTAACATGACAGCGCCTCCGTCATTCATCGTACTGCACAACTAATTCATCATCATCATCATCTACAGCATACTGAAATCAACATTCATCACCAGTTACTACCCATATGATTTAACTTTACTGTATTATTTATTATTAAGGTACCCAGTGTAGTATTACATAATATTATTATTTAATTTCTATTACTATTATATGTACAGTACTGCAGTACAGTATTATTATTGATTTACATGATTATTTAATGTTATTATACAATAAATATGAAAATACAGAATACTATTGCTATACAAAAAAGAAAAAAAAAATCTGCATCCGCGAATATTTTTATAGACAGATATGCTCCATGGAAAAACCCGCGAATGCGTGAGTTTCCCGCAAAAATTTTTTTAGATAGGTTCCATAGAAAAACCCGCGAGTGGGTGAGTCCGCGAACCTTGAGAACACAGATACGGGGGGTTTACTGTATGCTCCTGGCAGCAAGTTTTAAGGACGAAAACAGCTCCTTTTAAGCTGTCTTGATGGGTCCTAGGGTTCAGTAGGGGTAAGGAAGAGGGAGATTATATATTTCCGACAGCAGATATTTAACCCTTTCTCAGAACAACATCTATGTTTGGGCTAAAACCCGGTAACATCAGTCCCCAGTGCCTCCTAGGTTAACCCCACAGAGGAAGTAGAGGAATCTTTACATAGGGTTGACATTCTTACTAAAGAATATTAAGTGGATATTGCCACTCAAATGGCCCTACTAAACCCAGAAGGCTCAGGGACACAAATTTTAGCTAGCCATGGGAGAAACCTTCCAGAAGAATTCTATTCCTCATGTAGCTGTCGTTGCTGAATAGGATCTTTCCCCCAAAAGGGATACTAGATCCACCTAACTCTGACTGAAATGACTAAATTTTCGGAGGGGTATAGTAACTTACCCAGGATTTCTGCCCGTTGATTAACAGGCAGTCACAGTTCAGTTGCTGAAGCTCAGTTAGACTGCACAAGCTCCCCAAAAAAGGGATACACAGTTTGCGGCATTTGATCAATTCCATAAGGAAACTGACTACCATCAAAGATGCCCTTGCCACAGAATGGCAATATATAAGGGACATGAAGCATGATTCTGAAAAGGAAAGTAAGTCCGTCATCTACACTACAAAGTGTAAAAGTACTACATCCTGTAACCAAAATGTGAGTGTGGATAAAAATGCTGCCCAAACAAAGTCTAATGTTAGAATTCCATTGGAAACAACAAAATGGTCAGTTTGGAATACAGAACTTCAGATCAAAACATAATAGGGGCTCCAATACTCACCCCTGATGATACTGATAATCCTTAGTGAGACACCTCAATGTGCATTTTCTCTCCCGATGGCAAGTACGTAATTAATGAGAAAAACTACGATCGAAGTTGTACATGTAGAATTTAGAAACAGGGCAGCATTCCCTAATAGAGAATGGCACCTGGTATCACCTTCACCAGACATGGAGAAACCACTAACAGAAATGGTTTCCTTACCTGTGCCTATAGCATCAAAAGCTATAGAAATCACCCTTTACCAGGTCAACAAAAAATGGATCTCTACTTCCATTTTGAATAAGACCCAAGTTGCTCACCAAGTAGCCCCAGCCTTCTGTCCCTTCACTTTCAAAATTACTAATCATGTGAAGACGACAGATTTTCAGAATTTGTAGTAACTAACAACAAGAGACAATGGCAGAATTAAAACCATCTGCCACAGTCATCCCAGTTTTGGAAAATTCCACCAAGGAATGGGCAACACTACAACTTCCTTTTGAAAGGAAAAAACCCCCTTTAGATACAACTATGCAGCAGTTTGGGATCCCTGTGAGAAGACTCTCAGATGGGACAGCCTTGTCAGAATTTTATGCTAGGTTCCGACTCTTTAGTATTATAACCTCTACCACCTTGCTGGAAGTTGCCACCAAAAGGCTTCCAGAAGATTCCAGGATAATTTTTGCTGTTGGGGCCAAAAGTCTTATGAGAACCCAATGGGAAGCACTCTTTGACTTCCTAGAATGATGCATAAAAGTATGAATGGAAGCATTGGAGGGCTCCATCAAATCACTCTCCAATGTCGCTGCATTCTAACCCCTTCTGTAAGGACCTGTTTGAGGAGTCTGTTGTGGCTCAACTCAACAAGCATGCCTGCCAACAGAATTGTAGTGTACTCTCTTCTGGGGAAAGGGGAATTCAAGAAACAGAGAACCCAAAATTTCCCTTTATCCAACCCCAGAAAAGGCTCACTTTGATCAAAAATCATATAAGCCTTCAGTCATCCCAAAAGTTTTCCTCAAAACACAGGCAGGTGGTCAGAAGGGACAATTTCCTAAAAAGGGACAACAGCAACAACAGCAGCAAGGACATCCTTTTTCACAAGGTCCAAAAACCATCTTATAGGGGGGAAAAAGGAAAAACAACACCTGGAATGTCCAGCAAAGGCAAAGGAAGAGGCAGATACCAATAGGAATTGTACGGTTGGGGGTCAGCTTCGAAAACATCACAGACAATTGAAGTTTTCCCTTTGGGGGGAAACATGTGTATATTTGCCAGCAAGTACGGCTCTTCAGTGTCCTCAAAAAGGATTCCTCTGAAAGAAGAGTGATCCTCAACCAATCAACATTGAACAAACACACTGTTTGCCAAAAGTTTCGGATAACTACCAATACCAAAGTACGTTGTATCATTCCATGAGGGACTTGGAAGTTTCTACTGATCTGAAAGATGCATACTGGCACGTCCCTATCGCTGTTCCTTTCCGCCCCTTCTTAAGGTTCTAGATAGGGAACGATACGTACAGATTCAAAGTCATGCTCTTTGGGCTAAACATTGCCTAAAGAATATTTTACAAAATTAGCAATGGTATTCGTTTGAGAACTCAAACAAAAAGGAACACAACTAATAGCCTACCTTGACAACTGGTTGATCTGGGGGCCCACAAGGAAAGAGTGCTTGAAAAACCTAAGAGCAATGGTCAACAGACTACAGTCAAAAGGTTTTAAAATAAATGGGAAAAAATCCCCCCTCATGCCCAGCAGACACTTTCAGGGGCTGAGACTGTGTTGGGATACTCTTCACAGCCTGTTCTCTCCCCATCATACTCAAAACAGAATAAGGAAAGTAAAAAAGTTGGGGAGATACTTCAGCCTTGGATCCGAAAGGAATCTCTGGCGAAACAGGTCACCCTAACACTTCCGTCTGTATGAGTAACAATACACACAGATGCCTCGTTGACATGTTGGGAGGACATTGGGAGGATTGTCAGGTGGCAGGGAGGTGGTCAGCTACTCTGAGGAATTTTCATATCAATTTCCTGGAGTTGATGGCTGTTTTTTTGTCTCTCAAAAAACTCAAACCTCCAGAAGAGAGAGAGACTATATGACTATAATGTCCTGCATCAAGAGGTTGGGATCACGTTCACCTCCTCTAAATTTGATAATGCTGGCCATCCTTCGGATGGCACAGGCAAGGAAGTGGCACCTGTCTGCAATTCATCTCACAGGGGGTCTCAATGTAATAGCAGACTCTCTATCAAGGAAAAAGACAGCCTCAACAGAGTGGATGTTGGACAACCACTCTTTTCAAACAATAGCCAACATGCTTCCACAACTGGAAGTGGACCTGTTCGCCACATATGAGAATCACAAACTCCTAATATATGTGTCTCCAAACCTGGACAGTCAAGCAACAACAAGAGATACCTTCCTAAAGACTGGAACAAGAGGACGATATCTTTTTCCTCCACTGTCCCAGATTTCAAAGGTTTTCAGCAAACTTCTAACCTTCAAAGGAACAGCTTATTTAATAGCCCCAAATTGGCCAAACAGGTATTGGTTCCTATTATTGCACTTCAGCAAAGGACAAAAAGATCAATTCCACTATCGTCCGCTGTTCTATCCCAGACAGTATGAGGGAAAGTCGTTTACACATCCTCCTTTCTGAGCTGAGACCTTCACGTATGGCTTTTTTAAATATCTATCGTGAAAATTACTCACCCAACATTGCTAGGTACCTAGTGCAAAAATTACTGACATTATCCACAGTATCCAGCAATACTAGTCCGTATGGAAGAAATGGTTAGATTATATCCATACTGAGAGGCCAGTTGAGATTTCTATAAAAAATAATTTTTATTTTTCTTATATACCCTTTTGAAGACAAATGCCTTGCAGTGACAACAGCCATGGCATACAAGGCTGCATTAACGGAACCCTTGCTTTATGGACTGACTCCAGTATAGAAGTTGTCACTTCCCTTCTGCAGTCTTTTGCTCTACAAAGGCCCACTCCCAAAAGGCTTCGAATTACTTGGTCCCTGAACAAGGTGCTTAGAGTTCTATCAACCTTCAATTCAGTGGACCCAATACAACCACAACACACATACTGCAAAAGGCAATCTTCTTGACTGCATTAGCATCAGGAGCTAGTATTAGTGAACTGGGCTCTCTTAGACGGGGATGATGCATCACGCAAACAGCTGACCATCAATTATTACTGTCCCCTCGCCCATCATTCCTGGCCAATAATGAGGATCCTTTAAAAGGGAAATCTATTCTTCTAAGAAAACTCAATTTGGCAGACAAGACATTATGCCCAGTTCAAGCACTTAAGGTTTACCTAGAAATCACGACAAACATCCCAGAGGGTCATATTTTCCTACTCCCTAGTACAAACTAACCACTCTCTCTACAAAGGCTGAGAATGATTGTACAGTAAACCCCCTATTTGCAGGGGATGTGTACCTCCCCGCCCCCCTGTGAATAGCTAAAATCCACGAATACTTAAAACCCCTCTAAAAGCACTTAGAATTGCCTATTTTGATAGTTCAAACACAAAAAAACCTCTAAAAATGCTTATACCTGAGTATTTCAATAGAAAAAGTGCATTTAGTCATGAAAATATGAAAATACAGTACAGGCAGTCCCTGGTTAACAGCGGGCTCGGTTAATGGTGATCCAGTTTTAAGGCGCTTGTCTAGTGACAAAAATCAGCATTTTTCAGCCCTGAAAATCGGCGATTTCCGCTTATCGGTGCCAATACAGTAAACCCCCCCCCATTCGCGGTCTCACGATTCGCGGACTCACATATTCACAGATTTCTCTTTGGAACGTATGTACCCATTATTCGCGGAAAATTTGCCCATTCGCAGTATTTTTCACTGAGAAATATTCACTAATACTGTATTTTGATCTCATTTTCATGACTAAATATACTTTTTGTGATAAAACTATTAAAATATTCAGGTAATGCTGGAGTTATGATAATTCGATTTTGCAATGGGGTACGCAATTAATACAGATACGACAATATTATTTATAAAATATTTTTAAATTTCGCACGAGCGCAGGCAGCAGCGCAATCAGGCAGTGAGAGACCAAATTACAATAGACAACTTTTCCTCCATCTCTTTATCCCATCTTCTACTTAAAAAAGTAAAAGAGAATGATAAAAGTATTGTTAGTAATGTTATACCCTTGCGTAAATGCGTACAGCCATAAACAACCGACCAAGAAATTGTTGTTTTGCTTATAACTGAATCGGATAAGAACAGCTGTTTACCTGGTTCTTCAAACATCGTATGGTAATAAACAATTACCGTAGGCTATGGCACAAATGACGTTAAGTAGAATAGGACTGATATATTTTTACACTATACCCTTATTCAGTATGGATAAAAGATCGTCAAGGAAATATACTACTAAACCTAAGCTGCAAGTTGTAGTTGAAGCTGAGAAAAGAATGTTCAAGCTGCTAACGACTAATACTGTAAATTATCACGCATCAGCAACGTGGATGTAACTCGATCGTAATTAAAATGGGAGAGAAAGTATTTTAATCAAAACTACTGGGCATGAAAGAACACATTACTCCCGGTTTACGGTTTTACGACGTTCGAAACAATAAATATTCATCAAAATTATTTCCTGCTTACGTTTTATGATGAAATCAAGTCAAAATATGGCCCCAAAATGGAATAATCTTTGAATGTAAAACTTTTTTTTTATACAAAAGAGCAAAAAGTAAGGTTTTCTTATGATTTTTGAAATAGCCGATTTTAGTTACGACGATGCAAACGGAACCCCGTCGTAAACCGGGGACCGCCTGTACTGTTAATGCGATAAACAATAAATACATAAAGTAATGAGATAAAATTAATTTTTTTTACAAAACAAACGCCCCAAATAGCCATCGATCGTATTTTAATAGTTATTATTTCACGAGACTTAAAATACTTCGTATAACAAAAATAACTTTGTCCCTTATAAACAGAGTATCTAGACTCTAGAGATTTATTTACGCTAACTAGAAGCAAGAAAAGCACTCTGAACTGAGTTTAATGCGTGAAAGAAAACACTCTGAACTGAGTTTAATGCGCTTAAAAATAAACAAACCAAAACATTGATCGCATTGATCGCAATTTATAATACAGAAAAGCAATATAAGAATATATACAATATTATTGGATACAGTGAATTAAAGCATAACATTTTAAAAGATCCATGGAAAAGATGCATATTCGTTATGCTGGCGTTTGTGTAATACGATATGTGACTATAGAGTAGAGTATAATGTAGGCTACGCTACCATGTATGTATACAATATACCATAGTGTAGGCAAAGCTAATTCTTGTTTTTTATTCAATTTCTCTTTGTATTGAATTATCATAAGTCACTTTGCATGAACCTCCAGAATTAGCTGATATTAATAATTACTATACTGTGTATGTAAAGAGTATATTTTATAGTGTAGGCTAGGCTGCCATATATGTATGCATGGTACCAAATACCCTAGTGTAGGCTAGGCTATGTTCGAGATTTGGTTTGGTATTTCTTACGTTTTTTCCAACAAACGATCGTTTTTTTTTTTTTGAACCTAACCCCATCGTAAGTAGGATAATACCTGTATAAGCATTTTTAGTTTGTTTTGTGTATTTGAACTATCAAAATAGGCAGTTCTAAGTGTTTTTAGAAGGGTTCTAAGTATTCGCTGTTTTTAGCTATTCGCATTGGGGGGGGTGTATGCATCTCCCACAAATACAGGGGGTTTACCGTAAATACCTAACAGAGGCAATGATAACCGAAAATCGGTGCTGATAAGCCCCAAAAATTGCCAAAAAGCAACGAAAATCGCTGATTTTTGGTTAGTGGCAATTTTTGGTTATCATCACACCCTCAGAACGGAACCTCCGCTGATAACTGAGGACTACCTGTATTTCTCAGTGAAAAATACCATGAATGGGGGAATTTCCCATTAATAATGTGTATATATGTTCCATAGAGAAATCCATAGAGAAATCCCATAGAGAAATCCCCGAATAGGTGAGCCCATGAATCGTGAGAACGCGAATACGGGGGGTTTACTGTAGTGTCTCTCATTTAAAAGGCAAATCCACACTCCTTTCCTAAGTCACATGATATTAGGAAAGTAAGCACATCGTTGGCCTTCTTCAGAAATGTCTCTTACAAAGAAGTCTCCAAATGTAAAGGGTGGTCATCAGGGACATACGCATACACACACAAAATTATTGCCACGTGCTCGAACAAATTCGACTACACTGTGTATCAGTAGATGGCATGGTTAGTCCTAACCCCTAGGTGCTACAGCAGAAAACCAGGTGTCTTACTGACGGTGAGTATGCTAACTATCACTGGGGGAAGGGGGACAGTACTGCAACCAAACCCAGCATGCTTAGGTAAGCTACTGTAGAACTAGATCCTAAAACGTAAGTATGTGTATGGTTTCTTGTTTCTTGGTGGCAAAACCTGAAGAGTATTTGGAATAAAGAATGGGACTTGAAATTTGTGGCTTGACCTCAGACCAGAAATGTTTTTTTCCTTTGGGCTGTTTAGATTAAAAATTGAGAGCTTAAGCCTTTTTTGTCGCATGTCAATTTCTTTGTAAAGCTACTTGAGGTCGAAACAAGCGACTACTCTGTCAAAAAACAGGTTTTGACATAGGAAAAACCTAATTTTGGTAGTCGCTGTTCAGTCCTCAAAACCCTCCCACTTCCCTGACAAAAAGGCATGGGATTTGGGCAAGGGATCATCCTGCATTGACCAACAAAGAGTAATGGCTCCTTGGTCTTTAATGGCCTGGTTGTAAACAAGAGGACGGACGTGCATGTGCAATAGTCACTTCTCTTTCTTCCAGGTTCTTTGACATTGGAAAAACTGGGTTCAGCTTTACTGAAGAGAAGGGAAAGTGCCCTCTTATCTTTGAGTCCATTATATACTCCATCAAGTTATGATTTTAATTATTACGATACAATACCTGACCAAAAAGACCCACTAGAAGAGAATTCTTTGATGTTAGTTATGTCACCATGGAGCTCTGGTAGACCATGGAGGGTAACTCCTTGAGGACTCAACAGCGACTACCAAAAACAGGTTTTTCCTACATCAAAACCTGTTTTATAGAAAAGGCCGTTGTAGTAGTAACTTGGCTTTTGTATGGCAAAACCAACTCAAGCTACCTATGGAGGAAATAAGGAAGTCAAGATCTGATATGCTTTGCAACACACTGTCCTTCACATCTTTTCCCATGACTTTTTCTATCCATGCTGTTGTAACTGCTGTGCAATTGTAATAAACATACTCACACTAGCATTCCTGTGTAAAAAGCAAAAACACTTTATTTCATTTGTTGCATAAAAGTTGAATTTTATCAAGAGAAATATCACTGAAACGAGACTAGAAATAAGTTTGAAATAAGTTTTTTACTTATTGTGAACCTCATCCTTGTGAATGAAGAAATTACTCTGCACCATGTTTAACTATAGAAATACTGATGAAGAACTGTATAACAAAAGTAACAGAATGAAGGTTGAAATGGGTGAAAATTAATCAATATGTATGAAGTACAGATGAACATGGCCCATTCTACTTCTTTATGTTTCACTGTTCATGGTTAGTGTACATGAATAACTGACTAAGAAGTGCAATCAGAGTTGCTTTTCCCACCTCATGAAGTCACAGGAAAATTATCACTGCAAAGTGTTTTATTATGGATTTGAAAAAATTAGCTAATCACCCCCACAAGAATTTTATCTTGTAAAGGTGTTTACTGTCTTTTTAAAAAATATTGATAATTCATTCTGAGCAACTTCCTATCTCACACAGAGTGAACTTTTGGGTCTTTTCAATACATGGTACATGGATGACCAAACTACTAGAAGTTATGTCAAGTATGCACTAGAAATTACCTAGATTCCTTATATAAAAACATACAAATGCCTCTCCAGTACTTTTGGTCCGTCCTGCAACTGTTTCATCTACCTTTACTATTTATCTAACAGTATTTCTGACCACAAAAAAAATACAGGAAACCACTTATTATTCCTTACAAGTCCAAGTACAAGTCTAAGCCAGGATGGATTTATAAATATATTGACTTACTGAATACAGCAAAGTACCCCTTCCTTTACACGTCCTTAAAAATTAATGATAAAATTTTGTTGTTCATATGCAGAAAAAACCTAGGTCTTAATGTGAGGATAAAATCTTCTAGCACCAGCTGGAAACAGATAAAAAAACAGCTCCAAAGATATTTTTGGGTATCCTCAATTCCTCTTGGTTTCTAATTTTCCTTCACTCCCAATTCATCTTTTTTTGTACTACAACCAAATGCCGATAACAGAATAATACATGACAAGTTCAGTCAACCCCTGGTACTCACAGTGGTTAAGGACCACAACCACCCACTATAAGCTGAAATCCGCGATAAGTTGGTAACCCCTCCCTCTAAAAATGCTTATAAGTGCCCATTTTAATAGTTCAAACTCCAAATACCCCATATAAGTTTAACTAAAATGTTTTAACAGCCAATTTTAATAGTTCACTGCCTATTTTAAAAGTTCAAACATTAAATACTGTACATTATAAGAAATAGGAAGTTTAAGATTTTGTAAATCATGTGGGTACTCACCAGTGATGGATGTTGATTGAAAATGATGATGATGAATTAGCTGTGCAGTCCACTGAATGATGATGAAGATATGACTGCACAGCATAGCAGAGGAGTTACATCTCCTCTGGGGGTGCCTCTTCCCCTTTTTCAGGCACTTCTTCAGGGGTTTTGGGAGGCTTTGGAGGGTCCTTCTTCATCCACTCAAGAAATATGGTGATAGGCAGTAGCTCTTTGCTACTTCTTCATGCTGACAAAGATGTTATTATAGGGCCTCAATAACCCATCAAGGCCATTTGTGAACTTTATGGAGCGTTCCATATCAGGATCCCATGTTGAAGCCATCTCCTGCAGCTCCCTGGCTGCCCTCATCATTTGGGACAGATGTTCCAAAGACAGGGCCTTATCCCTATTTATAATATATTCCTAATTAACTTAATTAATTCTTAGATTAACATAAGTCACTAGTTATAATTAAATTCTTAGAGAGTTTAAATAGCTTGTCTAATCCTTCGGGCCAGCCCTAGGAGAGTTGATATTAACTCAGTGGTCTGGTTAAACTAACGTTAAAAAAAAAAAAAATCCCTATTGCACCTAGGTATTTCAGCTTCCCAAGATGCATTTTCCTTTTGCAAGCTTTGTGTTTGGAATTTCGAGGGGTGGTTTTGGGGCAAAAATTTTTAAGAAAAAAAAAATATATATTTTATTGATATTTTGCTGTGTTTACATTAATATTAATATTTGAAAATTGGTAAATCATCTTTTTATCATAAAAAATGTATTTAGTCATGACAACAGTAAAATGAAAATAGAACAACGGGACAGGTTCCGCAGACATAAACAAACCTAACATTTTGCTCGGGGGCAGTTCTGTTGTTCTACAAACTACCCACATATTTTAGATACTGGCAGTCCTCAGTTAATGGCGAGACTTCCATTCCCGGTCAAGCGCCACTAACCGAAAATCGTCATTAATAGCACTGATATACCGCTTAATGGTGCCATTAACCCTTAAACGCCTACTGGACGTATCATACATCGACTAAAATTGTCTGTTGGGTGCCAAGTGGACGATCGCACGTCGACTACAAAAATTTCAACCTTCGGTCAACTTTGACTCGACCGAAATGGTAGAAAAACGCAATTGTAAGCTAAAACTCTTACATTCTAGTAATATTCAATCATGTACCTTCATTTTGCAACAAATTGGAAGTCTCTAGCACAATATTTCGATTTATGGTGAATTTTTGAAAAAACTTTTTTCTTACGGCCGTAACTCGGCGAAAATTTCAGAAATTCTTTCGTCATTTTGTCGTAATTTTTGCACTGTTCTATATTAGCTGTTACATTAAGTTTTATATATGAAAATGTGCGCAATATCATGTACAATACAACAGAAAATAACTCATGGTTGTAGCTTTTATCAGTTTTGAAATATTTTCATATAAACCATGATAACTGCCAAAATTTCACCTTCAGTCAACTTTGACTCGACAGAAATGGTAAAAAAACGCAATTGTAAGCTAAAACTCTTACATTCTAATAATATTCAATCATTTACCTTCATTTTGCAACCAATTGGAAGTCTCTACCACAATATTTCGATTTATGGTGAATTTTTGAAAAAAACTTTTTCCTTATGTCCACGCCAGAAATTCTTTCGTCGCGTTGTCGTAATGTTTGCACCATTTTATATTAGTCGTTACATAAAGTTTTATATATGGAAATGTGCGCAATTTCATGTAGAATACAACAGAAAATAACTCATGGTTGTAGCTTTTATCAGTTTTGAAATATTTTCATATAAATCACGATAACTGCCAAAATTTCAACCTTTGGTCAACTTTACCTCGACCGAAATGGTAAAAAAACGCAATTATAAGCTAAAACTCTTACATTCTAGTAATATTCAATCATGTACCTTCATTTTGCAACAAACTGGAAGTCTCTAGCACAATATTTTGATTTATGGTGAATTTCTGAAAAAAAAAAAAAACTTTTTCCTTACGCTGCGCCATGTAACTCGGCCGAACATCTCAGAAATTCTTTTGTCACGTTGTCGTAATGTTTGCATCGTTTTACATTAGTCGTTACATAACCTTTGATATATGAAAATGTGCGCAATTTCATGTAGAATACAACAGAAAATAGCTCATGGTTGTAGCTTTTATCAGTTTTGAAATATTTTCACATAAATCACGATAACTGCCAAAATTTCAACCTTCGGTCAACTTTAACTCGACCGAAATGGTAAAAAAACGCAATTGTAAGCTAGAACTTTTACATTCTAGTAATATTCAATCATGTACCTTCATTTTGCAATAAATTGGAAGTCTCTAGCACAATATTTCGATTTATGGTGAATTTTTGAAAAAAACATTTTCCTTACGCCTCGCTGTAACTCGGCGAACATCTCAGAAATTCTTTCGTCACGTTGTCGTAATATTTGCACAGTTTTATATTAGTCGTTACATAAAGTTTTATATATGAAAATGTGCGCAATTTCATGTACAATACAACAGAAAATAACTCATGGTTGTAGCTTTTATCAGTTTTGAAATATTTTCATATAGATCACGATAAATAGAAAAAATTCGACTTTCGGTCAACTTTAACTCAACCGAAATGGTCGAAAACTGCAATTGTAAGCTAAAACACTTACAGTCTAGTAATATTCAATTAATTAGCTTCATTTTTCAACAAACAGGAAGTCTCTAGCACAATATTTCGATTTACGGTGAATTTTTTAAAAAAACATTTTTTTACGTCCGTGCGTTACGAATTCATGCATCATTTTGTGATAATATTTGCTCTGTGTTGCTTTGATCGTTTTACAATTTGTTATATACCAAAATCATCACAATTTAGTGTACAATACAAAGAAAAAAAATAACCAGTTAGCTTTAACTGTTTTGCTCACAGCGCGATTTGTATAAAATTATATATGAAAAAATTTTTTTGCGCTGTCATATATTTCAATATTTATATATGATAATGATATTTTTTCCATTTCTGATGGTTGCATACTAAACTTCAGGCAATGACAAAAAAATGAGCCAAAAATGAACTCTTAATCTTAAAAACTAAGCGTGCTGTGATTTTTTGAAAAAAACTTTTTTTCCGCTTCGGTGCTAACTCACCGAACGCCGCCGGCATACGGGAGACGTTTTTGTAAATAGAGGCTTGGCGTTTAAGGGTTAACTGGTTATCAGCACTGATAAACCGCTTACCAACGCCGATAAACTGCTTACTGACACCGATAAACCTCTTACCAATGCCAATAAACTGCTTACTGACACTGATAAACCGCTTACCAATGCCGATAAACTGCTTACTGACATCGATAAACCGCTTACCAATGCCGATAAACTGCTTACTGACACTGATAAACCGCTTACCAATGCCGATAAACTGCTTACCAACGGCGAAAATCACTTGCCGGCATCCCGGAAATCTGCCCAGCTGCCCAGTTCACTGCGTAGGCCTCTATTGTTCATGTGCTTTGTATCAGTGCATATCAGTGTACTGTACTTTGCCTAACTGTTTAAATCATGTCCTAAGATGCCTCCTCAACTCCCTGCTCCTTCTAAGGCTCCTGGCAAAGAGCCTAAGCGCCAGAGGAAGGTCATGACACTCCAGAAGAAGGTAGGACTTCTGGGATTGTTGAGGAAAGGGAAAAGCGGAAAAGCTATGCCACAGTAGCCGCCCAAATATATGGTGTGAATGAGAGTACCATCCGGTACATCAAGAAGGGAGAATACTATTTGCGAGGATCCTTGGTGGAGATGAAGTCGGCATCCTCACTGATGCCCACTCTGACCCCCTGATGGACCAGGATTTCGAAGAATTTGAATGTGTCACAAATTCTGAGGAAATGCAGGAAGCTGCAGGAGATGATGGAGGCATGGGATCCTCATAAGAAATGCTCCACAAACGTTTCATATGCTCTTGATGCATGCATGGAGCCCTATAATAACCTTCTCATCAGCATGAAGTACCTGATAACCATGATGAAGGTTCCTCCAAAACCTCCCATAACCCCTGAAGAAGTGCCTGAAGGAGTGCAATTGGTGGATGAAGCGCCTGAAGAAGGGGAAGAGGTGCCCCCAGAGGAGAAGCAACTCCTCTGCTCTGCTGTGCAGTCATAGCATCATCATCATTCATCAGACTGCACAGTTAATTAAGCATCATCATCTTCTATCAACATTCATCACTGGTGAGTGCCTGTATGATTTATGTAATCTTAACATTAATATCCAAAAATTAGTACTGTAAATAATTTTTTTACCATAAAAATTGTATATTTAATCACAAAAATAAAATGAAAATACAGTAATTAGTGAATATTCCTCTACAAAAAAATCCCCGAATTAGTGAATTTTCCCTGATACATTTGGGGATACATTCCACAGAAATATCCACGATTAACAGAAGTCACTAACACTGAACCATGACATAGCAGGGGTCCAATGTACATCAATTTCTATAAAAAAAATATAAATACAGTTCAACCTCTTTAATCTGGCACCCTTGGGACTAAGCCACTGCCGGACCACAGAAAATGCTGCATGACAGAAAGCACTCTAAAAAAAAAAGCCCATGTAAATATAGTCTTGCCAGCTCATTCCACATATACATTGCTGTGATATCAAAGTTAAATCAAAGTTTGCAATTAATCACTGTCACACATTAGGTTTAGTTCCTTATTAAAAATTCTGGCCTACTCCATAAGCATCTCCCTGGAAATGCTTACAATTTTGCTACATCAGAGCTTAAACCATTTTATAAGCACACTGCCTAATTCTGAACTCCTGACACCTTTCAATGTTTTCAGCAAAAAACTTAATCTTCTGCTTTTGTTTCTTTAAGTCATACACAGTACTCACACAATGTTTTTACAGATGCTTCTTTTTCTAATTTTTTTAGTAACTCCACCTTTTCAAGCATAGATAAAGATTTATGCCTACACTTCTTACATCTAGCCTATCATCTGCACCTCCTGCTCTCTTGGGTGGCATCCTGACTGGGTAAATATGCTGCTACATGTTTATGATCTTTTATCTGAAATTCTTAAAATCAAAAAGCTCTAAAATCAAGACACGTGATGAAATGTAACGCTGTTTATATATCCACCTAATGTGAAATTTCATGTGCTTACTGTATATACTCTCGTATCATATGGTTTTCGAAACCTGTGTGTGTGTGTGTGTGAGAGAGAGAAAACAATTGGCTCCAGTTAGGTTGTTACACAGACAGATGTATATTTGCAAAAGTCAAATAATACAATTGTGTTGAGAATAATGATAATTTTAATACAACTGTTGTTTTACTTGCTGTATGCAATTATTTTTCATGTTATTGTCATAGTATCGTATTATAATTTATGAATAGTGATCGTGCACCATTTACGTTCGGGTAATGTTTACATTCTTATCAGCTGATTGCATTTGACTGACATCAATACTGTACTGCCATTACTTGCTAAATGAAACATATTTTGGAGCTATATTTTTTTACAAATTGTCAAAGCTGGGTTTCAAAAATGCATCTTACTTTATCTATAAACAAAGCAAATTACATGAAGCAAAGGTGTGATTTTTCCAGTTTCTGATGTTGCTTTTTCTTCTTCCAAAACGTTCTGTGGCCTTCACTTTGTTTCTTCAGCCACAGTTACACCCTTAAATTTAGTGGCATACTTTCTTGATACTACTTTCTTCTCTATTGACTGAAGGATAAATAAAACATTATTTTATTTTTACTTATCAGAATTACCACTGAAAATTATCAAATTTTGAACAAGTTGGCAACTGTGGCGCAATGCTTAACAAACGTTCTTAGTTATGGTAACCAACATCGCCAAACAACTGTTTCTTGATTTGATCGTTTATGTCTGTACTTGTTGTTGTTTATGCCATTGTCTTCCATGCAACAGTATATAACTGGTTGTTAAATATAAAAACAGCAATGAATTCTTACACACACCACAAGTTTGGTAAGCCTGGTTGAATGTATGATGATTTGCATTTAATTTAATGAACTTTTGCTTCTATGCCTATTTATTATCTAAAAACTAACTAAAGATATAATATGCATTATCATTGGTATCTACCAAAACTAAGACAGGCATAGAAAGCTTAGACTAGTATGATCGACCAAAAAAGGAAACTCACATATTGAGCATAGCCTCACATAATCTCCCAAAATGCATCTCATACCATGCAAGATATTTATGATGAAATAATGTTTTTATCTATATATATAAAATAGATATGGATGTGTGTGTGTGTGCGTGTTTATGTTCCAGCATAACACTGAAACGCATTGAGCAATTTCAACCAAACTTGGTATACATATGACTTACTATCTGGAAAAGAACATTGTGGGGGCAAGACATCACTAGCACCAAAGGGGGTGGGGGTGGGAAGGGCTTAACCTGAAACAGGGCTGGTTCTGCCCATAAACTTAGTAACTAAATAAATTCTACAGGGTTTATCACACCTCATTTCGATATACATATGACTTACTACCTGGAAAAGAATACTGTGGGGGTAAGACATCACTGGCACCAAAGGGGGTGGTGGTGGGAAGGGATTGACATGTAAAATTAACTGAAAACGACAGATATTAGTGTCTAATTCAAAGTTTTTAATGTCGCTTCCCTTGAAGTCCAAGTTCAGCCCCAACAGGAAGGGGGGCGGGGGTGAGATGGGGTGAAAAATAAAATATAAAAAATGACAGATATTAGTGTCTAATCCATAGTTTTCCAGGTCGCTGAGATGAATAGTGACACTCCCAATGCCCTTTAAGTCAAAGTTCAGCCCAGATAGGAATGGGGGGTGAGAGAGGGTGAAAAATAAAATGACAAAAATGTTGGGGAATGTAACTGAAGCATCTATCTTAACAGGACAGAGAGAGAGAGAGAGAGAGAGAGAGAGAGAGAGAGAGAGAGAGAGAGAGAGAGAGAGAGAGAGAGAGAGAGAGAGTGAGTTTATCGATTGTCATTCAGTTTTCCTGGGCAGCACCAGGTTGGTCAGCTAGTTGGAAATAACCTGTGCTTGAGTATTTATGAAGCCAGCTTCAGTTCTGAAATTTGAAAAAATCCAAAAACCAAAACAAACGCGTGGTGCCGCTGTCATATCTGCTCAACTAACTAATGGTGTGCTGATGAAAAAAAGTGCAGGACCACGGAGTGCCAGATTAAAGAGGTCGGACTGTGGATCACATAAAAACCACAACCTCTACATGAATGTACTCTTCATTTTCATGTATTATCAATATTCTTTCTCATAATGATTTTATGCAACTTCATCCTCCTCTACACTCTAAGGGAGGATTAGTTAATCTCTATATGTACTCTCTGAAAACTTAATCAGGTTAAGTAAAATCACGAGAAAATGTAGCAGTTATATATGCATTTTTGATGTACAAAAAGGATACCAAAGTTCAACTGGTAACATTATCCAGCATAAAATCCAAAATGGTCAAAGATTCCATACATTGCTCTTCTTTAACAGTGCCATTTTGGAAGTTACTTTCCCCTACTGGGCTTGAAGCTGATGCCTGAACTGTAGAAGCTGTTGACAATTCTACTTGAGATGAGTTGGCTACTTCCAAAGCAATGTCTCCCTGTGACTCACTCAATGGACAATGACTAGAATATGACAATGAACTAACACTGTGGCTTTCAATAACATTCAATGGCTCACCATTTACTGAAGAACTGACTGACAATACCTTTTGAGTGGGTGCAGGTAGTACACTGGTTTGAAGGACATGAATTTCATCCTTAGTACTCACACATGCCTCCGACACACCTGATGACTCTGTTTTGTCAAGTAACATACCATGCTCTAATAAAAAGCCAGAATGAAAATTATCAGTTATCACTGAAACTTCTTGTTCTTTTTCAGACTGTTCTGGATGGCTTTGCAATGTTTGGATTTCAGAAAGTTCTACCATGTCTGAAGATGTAATAAGAACAGAAAAATGCTCTTCACTTTCATCATTACTCAAGTCTTTCACCAAATTATGTGATGATTGAAACATAATCTTTTTATCACTCTTCATATTGCTTACCACTGCTAATTTTGAGTCCTGGTTAAACTTTTTCAGATCACTAACATCATGTTGTGCCTGGCTTGATATATTTGTTCTTTCCACACTGAAACCTTCCACCTCAACTGAGTCACAATTTCCAATTGCAGACAAATTTTCTGATTTAGATGTTACACATGACTGATAAGTTCTTGGACTAGGCACCTGTATACTATCTTTGCTAGGATATTCAATATTAGGGAGCTTTTTACAACTGCTAGGATGGTCAGTAAAAATAGCATTACTCTGTTTCAAAAGTCTGGGAATTCGTTTTGATAAAGAAGAATCATGTTTCATATTATGCTTCCTGAGTAAGTGATCACGTAACTTATCTGGGCGGGTAGTTCGAAAACTGCACTGAAGTTTCGATAACGATACGCAAGTAAGAAGGTTTGATGCCGGAGCATGAAGACGCATGTGTCGATGCATGTTCCTAGCATGAGCAAACGAGTGTCCACAGACCTCACACTGGTGAACTCGTGTCTGTAGAGGGGAAAAACAGAGGACTAATTTACTGCAGTGTCTGGGCAAATTATCGCTGAAAACTGTAGTGCACAGTGCATGATACATAAAAATAAGCAAATACATTACAAAAGAAATCTTTCAGATAATTTATAATTTCCCATTAAACTTCCCTACTTTGGAATTATAAACAGAGTCTTGCAATCTTGAAAGTAAAAATAATATACCTGGGGATTAACTTCAAAACTAAAAAGTAGTTCTAAAATTGTTAATCTCAAACTAAAAGAGAATTCTACTTAAATATCTGATTTTGTGATAAAAAAGCACTACAGGGTAAAAACAACTTGATATTATTTCACAAATTTCAATTAGCACCTTTTCAATGTGAAATTATGCATATGCACTACCAGATAAAAGCAGGTTATTTTGTTAAAAAACAAAATCATTCAAAAAATATTTTTTTACTTTCTTCTTTAACACAATCCCTCAGTTCCAGTGAACCTTGTATTTGTGAACACATACAATATCTAACAGCAAATGTGCAGATAATCTATGTGATTGCTAGCTGAAAGGGCCAGTCTTGCATAATTACAGACACTGACTTAGGGGCCATGATGAAGATATGAAATTGTGTAGGTCAATGCTTTTCTTCCTGCACTCATGAACTTGGCTTCACTTTGTTGACCATGAAGACAATTAAGAAGACTGCTGCCTGTATTAGACAACATATAGAGTTAATTTTCTGAATGGTAAACAGGTTTTGTTTAATCATTATTAAAAAAGTTGTGCATGGTTTCATAATACAGTATGAAGGATTCAGGAGCAGCTGCATTTTTGAACAGTGGAGCTGTGAGGCAATTCTTGAAGTACTGTAGTATCCTTCAACTATATATATATATATTATGTATTCTTGTAGTGGAAGGAAACCAGTTTGATGACTGGTTTTTTCTTCTGAAATGAAAAATACTGTTAGGAAAATAGACTCCCCTTCCAAACCAATCTGTTTATGAAAACACACAAGGATGTCCTAGTCTATTTTCATAAACAGATAGGTTTGGAAGGGGAGTATACTTTCCAGAGTGTATTTTTCATTTCAGAAAAAAAAACCAGTTGTCAAACTAGTTTCCTTCCACTACTCCAAGAACTGCCTCACAGCTCCACTGGTCACAACTGCAGCTCCTCCTGAATCCTTCATACTGTATTATGAAATCAGTTCAGATACTGAGGTGGTCTCCCAAACACTACCTTCATATCACTGATGGATCATGGAGTCACAACCAACTTCAAGGCCTAAAACTTATAGCCAGCCTTTGTGCAAGCAATTAATGCACTTGAATTATATCCTGAAATGATGCTGAAGGCTTTTGGAGGGGCCATGCAAAGAACTCGTTTAACGTACTTAGCTACTACTGAATGAATTAAATTTACACACCTGTAGTTGAAATGATTCAGAATCTATTCCAACCATGAAACAATACGTGCAAAATCTATGTAAGATGACATTAAAAAACATACAACAATAAAGCATGGTTAGAGTAAAAATGCTAAACAAATTAAGATGTCAACATTTTCCAGTATGTATCTTAGAATTTGTAGTCCTGAATTTTTGGAAGAGGAGTTTAAAATTACCAATAAAATAAGAGATTCATTATATTACCCTTGATATTTTTTAGAACTTTATAAAAATAAAGCAAAAGAGTCATATTATAATCCAACCAGTGTTAACAACGAACTTAAGAATATTCTCTGTTTATCATTTCATCCTAATTTCATTCCTGCAGTGCCCATTTTAAAAACTATTAACTTAGTATTAAAATATAATAATGTTTTGAGAAATAAACTAATTAAGAATAGCCCACCCAATTCAAACAATATTGTATATAGTATTCCTTGTAAAGAATGTAATAAGATTTATATTGGTCAAACATCAAAAGGGCTAAAAGTAAGAAGCTCCCAACACAAATATGCCATTTCAAGAGACTTATCAAATAATGGCATTGTGGATCATTGGCTTAAGGCAGGCCATGAGATGAACTGGTATAAGTCAACGGTCATCTACAAGGTCAATGACCATCGAAAAAGAAATCAGCTAGAGACTGTCTTCATCGAAGCTACTTCCACCAGGAATGTCAATCTCCACCCTGGATTATCCCTTGATCCTTTGTCCATGTCTTTTTGGTTTAAAGAACATGCTGCCCAGATTAACAAACTGTAACCCCGCCCCCACCTTCTGTTTTTCTATATAAACCTCTGTCAACTTCTTTTGTATTCAGTGTGAACCTGAAAACGTAGAATAAACTACGAAAGTACTTGTTCAAAGTCCCGGTTTTCACTCACCTTCCGACGTGGACTTAGTGATATTCTCAAGCACGCATTCCTTTGTGCTGTATTGCATATATATACAGTAAACCCGCTGTATTCGCATTCTTAAGATTCGCGGACTCACGCATTCGCAGGTTTCTCTATGGAACATATCTACCCATTATTTGCGGAAAATTCGCCCATTCGCGGTATTTTTCACTGAGAAATATTCTTTAATTACTGTATTTTCATATAATTTTCATGAATAAATGCACTTTTTGTGATAAAACTATTAAAATGCTCAGAGTAAGCATTTTTACAGGGTTTTCTTGTGTTAGACTATCAAAATGGGCAGTTCTAAGTGTTTTTAGAGGGTTTTAAGTATTCATGATTTTAGCTATTCACGGGGTGTGGGACACATCCCCACGAATACGGGGTTCACTGTACATATGTATATACATATATATATATATATATATATGTATGTATATATATACATATATATATATATATATATATATATATATATATATATATATATATATATATATATATATATATATATATATATATTAACTTTATCACATACACAATTGTTCTGTGCATTAGTAGAGTTACTAAAGGACCTCATTCAAACTGGATGGTATCTAATGGAGTTTTTATTAAAAGTTACAACCTTTCTTGGACAAACAGTCCACATTACGGAAACTTGATAATGTGGACTGTTTGTCCAAGAAAGCTTGTAACTTTTTTTAATAAAAACTCCATTAGATACCATCCAGTTTGAATGAGGTCCTTTAGTAATATATATATATATATATATATATATATATATATATATATATATATATATATATATATATATATATATATATATATATATATATATGTATATATATATATATATATATATATATATATATATATATATATATATATATATATATATATATATATATATATATATATATAAAAAGCATATATATGATATATTAAGATATTGTATATATATACATACATACATATATTTATATATATATACATATATATACATATATATATATATATATATATATATATATATATATATATGTATATATAAATATGTATATATATCCAAAAAAAAAGACAGAAGAATTTGAGATGTTAAGAGGGCATTGTGGCTATACTGAACTTCTAGAATTACACATGTATATATTTATATATATGTATATGCATATACTATATATATATATATATATATATATATATATATATATATATATATATATATATATATATATATATATAATGTATATATAAATATGTATATATAGTGAATCCCATAGGAAAAAGATATATATATATAAGTTCAGTACCAAGCGCTATATTATTGACGCTATACTGAACTTCTGCCTGTCTTGTTCCTGTGGGATTCACTTATACACTGAAGTCACGTGCATCTACTGTGATTTTTAAATATATATATATATATATATATATATATATATATATATATATATATATATATATATATATATATATATATATATATATATATATATATATATATATATTTAATATACATATACATATATATATATATATATATATATATATATATATATATATATATATATATATATATATATATATATATATATATATATATATATATATATATTTATGAGTCCAGCCCCGTGTCAGCCGTGAAATTCCATACTAACACGAATTTCTAGGTATAAAATGCTAGATATACCAGAGAAAAAAAGAGCTTTCAGGAATGCTGGGGTTACTACCCCAAGATCGAGCGTCTTCCACAATGGAGACGTCGGTATAACCAAGGGTGAGTGAAAGGATCACAACCACAGAGCCACACTCGATAGACATCCCCATGACAAAACCCCTCGGAAAGAGCAGTGGGCCGTTCCAGCCCCCACGCTCATCCGCCCGCCAGGCCGGCGACTCCAGCGCCATCTACACTCATTCCATTTTCTAGCACGTGATCTTCGTCACTCAGAATTTTGTGCTTTTGGTTTTTGAGTGTTTTCTGCCGTTCTCAGCATGTCTTCAAGCAGCTTTAACATCTCTAAGTTAAGTACCATCTTATTGCGGGATTTTTATGATAAGTGTGGCTGAATCAGTCCGTATTTTCATATTATATGGGATTGTTGTTATGACGCCACGGCGTCCCCCAGCCAGCCATGTCGACCGTGAGATTTACCCTTCCAGCTTATTCTGTTTGGGCTGTCTCCTTGTCGTTATATTACTTATCATTTTTCCCCCTGGATCTCATCCTGGCGGTGTTTCCTGGGCGGGTGTTTTATCGGTGTTTCGTTTTTGTATTACTGATCCTCATGTCGGGTTCCCTCTATAGGGTTCCCGTCATTTCCCGCTTAGGATTCTCCCTCCGGGATGGGTTCCCATGTTGGTCTTAACTTATTTACCATTATTATCATTTAGTTGTGCTGGTGCTGTACATATTTTGTTGCCTTGAATTCATACGGGGTAGCGTCAGCTCGATTGTCTGGCCGCTCCTCGGAGCTAGGCTATGCACCTCGCACAAGCACATTATTCTTGGGTTATGTATATTATGTATATTTGTGATGGTGATTTATTGGGTATTTGTTATGTGGGTCTCTCCCCTTGCCTTTCATGCCAGATAGGCTCGTATTTGCTTCCTTGACCTCCCGCCCTCCTCGTAGGTTAGGCGTGGGGTGGACCCTCAGGTTGAGGGAGTTTTTGTTGCTGTTTCTCCCATGGGCCGTTGTTTGGGTGGCAGAGTGAGACCCCTTTGTCCTCCCCCTTCTTCACGAAGGGGTAGAGTTCGTTGGGTGTGTCTCCTCTAGGCTGTTATAGCCTTACCCCCCCCTTTCTTTCGGCCCTGGTTGTACTACTTCGGCACAGAAATTTCTCTCCCTGTTATTTCCTCCCCACCCTTCCCTTGTCCTCCCCCGTTAGCTTTGCTATGCCTAGGCACGGGCGTTGACCTAGGCTATGACTAGGCGGAGTCGGCGTGTTGAGGCCTTGGTCGCTATCCCTTTCTCCTTGGGGGTAGGCTTGTTCTGCCATCGCTAGTATTATTTTACTTGGCGTGTATGCGTGATTGCAGTCGAGCCGGGTGAAGCATTTTCCCTTGTCTCCTGTTTTCGCCTGACTTAGCCTACCCTCATCCCTACCCCACCAACCCTCCCTCCCCTCCCCATCTCAGGCCAGCTCTTGCCTATTCTCGTGCGGGTGACGCTAGATGGCGTTTTCTCCGAGTTGGGGCTTTCCTGGTGGAGAGATTCGTTCCCTCCCAGAGCAAGTCCCCGGTAGCGCTGAGCTTGTTTTGATGTTTCGTTTACCTACTCTCCTAGGATTGAGCGGGTTTCGAACATTCTTTCTTTCGTTCTCGACCTCTCTCCATTTGATTTGCCTTAGTTGGGTTGATTGGCACCTACTCCGGCTTTTATTATACTTGGCCTTGCGATGACGGTTGCCTCACCCACCTATAGTTTCTCTGGCGGGGAGGTTCGGGCTCCGGGGGGAGGGATGCCTCCGGTCTCCGGATAACAATTCTTTCCTTGTTACCTACCCCGTTACCATCACTCGTATTTTATATATATATTTATCCGCTGGCGGAGCGAGCTTCTCACTCCGCCACTACACATATATTCATTAGTATTATATGTTTTCTTTTTACGTGTCCGGTGTTCTGCCCTGGGGTTCCGCCGTCTTTATTGCTGGCAGCCCTTGTGGTAGGGCCCTGTTGACTCAGCTCTCCCGTTCCGCCGGAGTATTCCGGTGACCGGGAGGTAGCTTGCCTACCACTCTGTTTAATTTATGGCTTGGTGGCCCCGTCTCTGACGAGGGGTTTTTCTCCCCGCCGGAGTCTTCCGGTAGTAGGTCGAAATACCCTGGCCTACCTGCTTTAGGTTGCTTAGAGTGGTAGGTTCATATACTTTTTTACACTTACAGACTGTTCGTTGTGAGGAGCCGGGGTGCACCGCTTCCCTCCAGCAACCCTATGGGCACGTGGTGTGCCGGACCCACGCTGGCTGTGCAGTCCGGCTGGACGACCTTATCGTTTGGCACCCCGATGGCTGTAAGGTCTGCTTCGCTTTGTGTGGTAGCATCCAGGACGAGTCGGTAAGATATCGCTTCCCGTTCCTTACGTCTTTTCAGTCTATTTAGTGCTTATATTGTATTCATGGCTTTTATATTTCAGTATCTTAGCCCTAATTGCCTGCTCTCTTCCAGGCGGACGAGTCCTCTAAGAAGACTTCCCTTGAGTCTCTCCGCGCCTGGGTGGCTGGGTTCGGAAGGAATGTACAGTCGGGGAAGCCTTACGTCCTTGACGCTAAATTGCGTGACTTGCTCTACCCCGGCGCCCAGGTTGCTGCTGCTGTTCCAGAGGAGTTGGCCACCCCCATCATCCAGCAGATCCGGGACGCGACCCAGCCACCCCAAGAGGATATCCTATACGCGGAGGTGTCGGAGGACGTTGCCGCCTTGGACTTGGACCTGGAACCTATGAACATGGAGCCGGACCAAGTGGTAGGTAGCGAGGTAAGTGAGGTTGCGGGGGCGGGCGACCTATTTGATTCCCCATCATCCTCTGCATCTTCCTTTTCAGGGTTTGGCAAGTCTTCCATCTTGGGTGACAGGGCTCCATCAGCTGTCCCCAAGTTGAAGCTGAAGACTTCATGGAAGGCGAAGGGCTTCAAGTCCTCGTCTTCCAGGAAAGCATCTCCTTTCCCCCCGTCGAAGGCTAAGGTCTCCGTACCTGTAGCCTCCGGGAGCAAACCTGGAACCTCGGGCAAAGGCGCGAGTAAGAGGGCACCAAGACCAAGCCCTCCTGGCCAGCCTGCCTTTGACCCTGAGGCGTTTGCGAACTCTCTTCTGGAGAGGTTCTCGGCGGAGGTCGAGTCGAAGCTCTCCAACATATCGGAGAAGCTTCATAGCCATGAAAACATACTGGCGGGTATGGCTCGCTCCGGCGGAGCCGACCCACAGTATGAGATCCTGGACACGGCTGATCTCCCTCCCTTCGATGTCGGGAACCCTTGGCGTTTTGCTCTTCGTGCCACGAAGACACCTTGCCGATTGAAGGTCTTGGCACGAGACGTTTGGAGGATTGGAGTTTTTCCCTCCCGATCTCCTGCCTCCTAGGCTTCGTTAGGCTGACGGAGGAAGCCTGGGTACGATCGGACAAGGTCCCTAGAGAGACAGTGATCTTTCCTAGGGACCAGGCTCAGTCTACTCTCCTGCGCACTCTTACGGAGTGGCAGGCAGAGAATACCAAGCTTACACCTTTCAAGGGCAACTACACTATGTTTGCCCTAGGTGATAAGTTGCCTACTCCCTGCATCAACAAAGTGGCTCTGGCTACGGCTCGAGCTTGCTTTGAAGGCAACCCTTTGCCTCAATTAAGGGAGACAGACTCCACATCCCTGGTATTCCCAGGAGGTGAGGAGTTTTGGAAAGACGCCCCGTCCACCTTTACTGTGGGAAAGCTGGATGCTCACTGCGCGTCTACACAATTTAGCGAGCAGCTTCCTAAGCTCCCGGAAGCCTTGCTAAAGGCAGAATTTGAGGCCCAGACTAGATTAGGCCGGTCCTTGAACTCCGTCTGCCTCACAGAAGCAACTGCCATCTCCTGTGCAGAAGAGCCCTTCTTCCAGGTTCTGGCTAAATCCCTGTTAGCAGGGTTTCAGTCAGACCTGTATGACTTTATGGTGGCTAAATTGGAGTGTAGGAAATTCATCTTTGCTGAGGCCACCATACGTCATGAGCCTAACAAGCTCATGAAGAGCTCTATCTGGGGCGCCAACCTTTTCCCAGATGAAGACGTAGCCAGTGTGCTGAGCGAGGCTACTAGAGCCAACCAGTCTTCGCTCTCGTTGGGGTATCTCCGCTTACAAGCGGAAGACCCCAGAATCTGGCGGCTCCCAGACCAAGTCTGGTAAACGTTTCAGGTGACATAAGAGACCTCACCACCAGACGGTTGTCCAAGCTGTCCCGGTCTCGGCAGTGGCCCAGCCCTCCACCTCTAAGGCTCATCCCCAACAGTACGTGCTGGTCCAACCAGCCCCAATCCCTTTGCTGCACCTCGTGACGCCTCCTCACCGGCGCATAATCCCACCTATGAGGGCCGTGGGTTCTTTCACGGCCTTAATAGGAGTGCAAGGGGGGGAAGAGGTCGGGCCCCTTACAGAGGCAAATCTAACACTGCCCCAAGAGGAAAACCTGGACGTGGTAGAGGAAACAAACCCGCTTCCTCCCACTGAGACCAGTCAGGTAGGTGGTCGTCTTTACTGGTTCAGAGACCAGTGGTCCTTCAGTCCTTGGGCACACAGCATTGTGTCCAAAGGACCCGCCTCCCCTGATCAGGTTTTACCAGCCACCCTCCAGAGTCCTACAGGACTATGTGGTGGAACTGCTCAACAAGCGAGCAATAACGAAAGTAAGGCACCTCAAATTTCAAGGCAGGTTGTTCACTGTCCCAAAGAAAGACTCCGGTCAGCAAAGAGTGATTCTGGATCTGTCGCGTCTAAATCTTTATATAAAATGCGACAAATTTCGCATGCTTACGGTAGCGCAGGTACGGACTCTACTTCCGCGTGGAGCCGTCACCACCTCTATCGATCTTTCAGACGCTTACTATCACGTCCCGGTTGCGCGGAACTTCTCTCCGTTCCTGGGTTTCAGACTCGGGAAACAAGCCTACTCCTTCAGGGTCATGCCTTTCGGTCTCAATATAGCCCCCAGGATATTTACAAAGCTGGCGGAAACGGTAGTACAGCAGCTCCATTCCCGAGGGATCTCCCTAGCAGCGTACCTGGACGATTGGATAATTTGGGCCCCAACAGTCCTAGAGTGCCGGAAGGCCACGGCCATGGTCATCGAATTCCTGGAGTCGTTAGGCTTCCAGCTGAACAGAGAGAAGTCCCGCTTGACTCCGGAGTCCCGGTTCCAGTGGCTGGGCCTCCAGTGGGATCTGTCCTCGTACACGTTATCCCTTCCGCCGTCCAAGCGGAAGGAGATAGCTTCCCTTACCAGGAAATTTCTGAGGGACAAAGCAGCATCCCACCGGTCCCAAGAGAGAATCCTCGGCTCCCTTCAATTTGCCTCAGTGACGGACCTGCTCTTAAAAGCAAAATTAAAAGACATAAACAGAGTGTGGCGGAGTCGAGCCAATGTCAGGCTCAGAGACAAGGTCTCCTCCATCCCACGAATTTTAAAGGCGAGACTGCAACCTTGGTCCACAGTCAGCGGCCTGTCCAAGACAGTCCCGCTTCAGTTCCCTCCTCCGCACTGGGGTTCACACAGACGCCTCATTAGCGGCTGGGGAGGGTATTCGCCAAATCAAAAGTACAAGGAACATGGTCTACAATGTTTCAACGGTTCCATATAAACACCTTGGAAGCTATGGCGGTATTTCTAACCTTAAAGAAAATCCGCCCCCCCAAGCCGGATTCACATCAGGCTGGTGTTGGACAGCGCCGTGGTAGTTCATTGCATCAACAGGGGCGGGCTCCAAATCAGGTCGCGTAAACCAGGTGATGGTAGCTATTTTCTCCCTGGCGAACAAGCACAGCTGGCATCTGTCAGCCACCCACCTAGCGGGAGTCTGGAACGTGGTGGCGGATTCCCTGTCCAGAACCACTCCGTTAGAGACGGAGTGGTCTCTGGACGGAGGGTCTTTCAATTGGATTTGCCGCTGGGTTCCGGGACTCCAAGTGGATCTGTTCGCGACGGAGAGCAACTACAAGCTTCCCTGTTATGTGGCCCCGAACCTGGACCCTCAGGCTTATGCCAAGGACGCAATGACCATAGACTGGAACAATTGGGAGAAGATCTACTTATTTCCCCCAATAAACATGTTGTTGAAAGTACTGCACAAACTCAGGTCATTCAAAGGTCAACTGGCTCTGATAGCCCCTTATTGGCCAAAGAGCAACTGGTTCCCTCTGCTTCAGGAACTCAAGTTGCGAAGTCATCGGATTCCCAATCCCAGATTGACCCAAGTAGTACAAACCAAGACTGTGTCAGCTTCCTTAAAAATTCAGAATGCCCTAGTTTTATGGACTTTGTAAAGTTCGCTGCTCAAAAGGGAGCAAACATTGACCCCGTTAACACTCTGTTTTTAGAATCAGATAAGAGAGATTCTACTCTCAGACAATATGACTCAGCAGTAAAAAAATTAGCATCCTTTTTGAAGGCATCTGAAGCTCAAACTATGACTACTAACCTAGCGGTTACCTTCTTTAGATCATTGTTTGAAAAGGGCCTTGCCCCGGCCACTATTACCATAGCTAAGTCAGCCTTGAAGAAGGTATTTTTATATGGTTTTAATATTGACCTTACAGATTCTTACTTTTCATCTATCCCTAGAGCATGTGCTCGTCTGAGACCCGTATCGCGCCCACATTCTGTTACGTGGTTCCTCAATGATGTTCTTAAGTTAGCATCTGAGATTGACAACTCACAATGCTCTTATTTGGATCTGTTAAGGAAAACCTTATTTCTGATTATCTTGGCTTCAGGTGCCAGAATTTCAGAGCTATCGGCTCTTTCTAGAGGTGATGATTTTGTCAGTTTCCTCCCGTCCAGAGAAGTCCTCCTTTCTCCTGACCATAGATTTTTAGCTAAAAACGAGGACCCCAAGACAGGTGGTCCCTTGGAAGGTGGTGCCTCTTCCACAGGACCAGTCCTTATGCCCAGTCTATACCTTAAAGTCTTACCTTTTAAGAACTCCACAGTGTAAGTCGGATCCTCTTTTTATCAGAGAGAAAGGTGGAACTCTTTCGTTGAATGCTATAAGACAGCAAATTCTGTATTTTATTAAACAAGCCAACCCGGATTCAGTCCCTAAGGTTCATGATATCCGTGCAGTAGCTACTTCCACTAATTATTTTCATAATATGGATTTTGCCGAACTTACCAAATATACGGGATGAAAATCACCTCTAGTGTTTAAACGCCATTATTTAAAATCACTCGAAGCCCTAAAATTTTCAGCAGTGGCTGTGGGGAGTGTCATTCCCCCACCTTAATTATCCTTTATCCTTCTCCTTTCCCCCCCGCCCGCCAGCCTCATTTACTTCTCTGCCTGCCCTTCTGGATCGATCATGCCTCACTGCCTTGCTCCTCATAATTGATGTTGTTATTGCCTTTAATATTATCTTTTTTGGTGATTGTATTTTGACATGCTGTGATTTTGGATTGTCTTAGGGGTACTGGGCTGTTTTTATTTTGCTCCATGTACCCCATAAATTTCTCATGTTGTAAATGTCTCTCTTTGTTCTTAGATATAAGTTTATATAAGTTTATATTTACTCCTTGTAATTTTTGTATTATTGGATGTATTTTGCCTACTATATTTGCACTGTGTACCTATTTTTGTATTCTACTTTTAAGGTCGTATTAATGTACTTACCTGTTACTAATCATGTTTTCATGTGGAGAGATATTCTGATTAAATCCTTTTTTCATAGCCTGTTTTTTGTTCAGATCACCTTGTCTTTTTTTCTGTAGTTTACAGTCTTGGCATGATTCTCTATCACTATTTCACTGGCTGACATGGGGCTGGACTCAGAAAAGGGATTTTGACAAAGGAAAAATCTATTTCTGAGGAAGGCCCCATGTCACCCAGTGACCCTCCCAGAAGTTGGTTTCGCCCCCGCCTACTTGCACATGCCAAGCCTGGGGGTGGTGCTAGCCTGGAATGAGTGTAGATGGCGCTGGAGTCGCCGGCCTGGCGGGCGGATGAGCGTGGGGGCTGGAACGGCCCACCGCTCTTTCCGAGGGGTTTTGTCATGGGGATGTCTACCGAGTGCGGCTCTGTGGTTGTGATCCTTTCACTCACCCTTGGTTATACCGACGTCTCCATTGTGGAAGGCGCTCGATCTGGGGGTAGTAACCCCAGCATTCCTGAAAGCTCTTTTTTCTCTGGTATATCTAGCATTTTATACCTAGAAATTCGTGTTAGTATGGAATTTCACCGGGTGACACGGGGCCTTCCTCAGAAATAGATTTTTCCTTTGTCAAAATCCCTTATATATTAACTTTATCACATACACAATTGTTCTGTGCATTATTAGAATTACTAAAAGGACCTCATTCAAACTGGGTGGTATCTAATGGAGTTTTTATTCAAAAAGTTACAAGCTTTCTTGGACAAGCAGTCCACATCATCAAGTATCCGTACAATGAGCAGATGCGTAGTCTGGCTGTATTTATATCTGTGTGCTGGGTACTTTTAATCCTATAATTGCCTAGCTCTTCCTGTGTGACTTCCACCCCCTCTTAACCTTGGTCTTTCTCTGATCTCTCCTCCTAGGTGACCGTTTTCCATGCGTTCTCTTACGTTTTTTCTTCGTTTCCTTCCTACTGTGGAGTATACGATTTTTCTGGATATGCTGTCTTCAAAGCCGTTTCCGCTGTTCCCTGCCATCGTGTTGTTGGCACAAGTTATGAAGGCGTTCTCTACAACCAGTCTAGATGTTTTGTTGGTGTTCCTGTGCAGAAAACTCATATTTTCCCAGTCTATTCTGTGATCATTTTCCCAACAGTGTTTGGCAACTGCCGACATCCGATTATAATGCCTCATGTTCTGCAGATGTTGTTTGCTTCGCTCTTTACATGATTTGCCAGTTTCGCCATAGTACCCTCCTTCACAGTCTAGACACGCTGCCATATAAACCCCCCTTCTAATCTCTTCCCCCTCTACCGACTTTTTGTTTCTAACTATTTTATTCCTAATGGTGTTTTTGTAGCTGCCTATCAATTTGAAATTATTTAGCTTCCTGTTGATGGGTGCAATAGAGTTGTTGTCTGGGACTGTAATTATTTTCTTTCCTACCAAATGTTCCTTTTCTATCCTTTCCCTCTCCCCAAAATAGTTTTTCCTTGCTTTGATATGTGTCCACTCCCACCAATACTTAGGGTAGCCTAATCTCCTAAAAATAGGATTAATGACAGGATTGGCCATCAGGGCTTATAGGATTTGTAGTCCCGAATTTTTAGACGAAGAGTTGGATTACCTTGGCGCCAGTTGGCCATTGGAGATGCGTCCTTTCATCAGGCAGGATTTCCATTGTTTTTCATGGATTTTCTTTTATTATTATTGATATAACTATCATGAGTAGTGAGAGTGACAGTGATACATATGACGTCAGAATACTCTGATACTTCAGATGAAGATGATGACAATAATGTTCCTGATAACCAAGGCTGGCAAAGAATAACAATTTCAGATGATAAACCACCCTCTCCTCCACAGCCTGCATTTCCCTTTATTGGTGATAATATAATTCATCATGTATATAATACTGAAGATGATGAAGAAAATACATATATTCAGTATTTTGAGTCATTTCTTGATGACAATATTTTAGACATTATTGTCACAGAGATGAACAGGAATGCTGAACAAAAGTTGAGTGGAAAATCAGAAACAGAGAAAAAGAAATGGCACCCAACATATCAGGAAGAAATGAGGATTTTCCTTAGTGTTATTATGCTACAGGGGATTGTAAAGAAACCTGAAGAAAGCCGATACTGGTCTAAGATGCCTTTGTTACATACACCAATTTTTGCTAAAATTATGCCACATTGCAGATTTTGCAAAATAAAACAGTATTTGCATTTGTCAAATAATGAGGATTTTGACCCTGCCACTCATCCTTGCCCAAAGCTCAACAAAATCTGGAAGTTTTATAATAGCATTGTTAGTAAATTCAAAAGTACGTACACGCCTGCACAAAATGTAGCTATAGACGAAAGTCTTTTACTTTATAAAGGACGTCTTGGTTGGGTACAATATTTGCCACTAAAAAGAGCTAGATTTGGGATAAAATATTTCATGTTGTGTGAATCAGAATCAGGATATGTTTGGAATTTTGTCATTTATACAGGTCAAGGAACAATGTTTGATAATGATTATGAAGACCGTCCCATGTCTTAAAAAATTGTTATGACTCTGATGAATCCATTACTGAAAAAAGGCTATTGCCTTACAATGGATAATTATTATAACTCTCCACAATTAGCAGATTTCCTGACAGAAAATGAAACAGATGTATATGGCACTGTCTGTGTTAGTAGAAAGGAAATGCCCTCTGGATTGAAACAAGAAAAACTGCAGAAAGGCAATATGGTGGCTTACAAAATAAGAACAGTAACAGCAATAAAATGGAAAGATAAGAAAGATGTTGTATTACTTTCCACAATCCATAACACAGAAATGGTAGAAACAGAAAAAAGAGGAAAATTGGTGAAGAAGCCTAAACTAGTTATGGACTACAATAACACAATGGGAGGGGTTGACAAAGTAGATCAACGTCTCCAGGATTATCCTCTTACAAGAAAAAGGAGAAAGAGGTATTACAAGAAAATATTCTTTCATACTGTCGACTTTGCATTGTGGAATTCCTATCTTTTGTATCTCAAATCAGGAGGAGAAGCAACAGCTCTAAAGTACCGTCTTCAAGTGACTGACGAGACAATAAAAAAGTACCATACACCTATGATGTCATCAAAAGTAGGACGACCAAGTAGTGTACCTCACCCTCTTTGTCTTACAGAAAGGCACTTCCCAGATGTCGTGCCACCTACAGAAAAGAAAAGTAACCCCACAAGACAATGTGTAGTTTGTAGCAGAAAGCGAGATGCAAGTGGAAAAAGGCTAAGGAAGGAAAGCAGATACTGCTGTTTAGTGTGTGATGTAGCACTGTGTATAACTCCTTGCTTTAGGATATATCACAAGAAGGATAACTTTTAGGAAAAGATGAAAGAATTTATCTTATTTTATGCTCTGTACAGGAGTAAATACATTTATTTTCAAAATATAAAGCTGAAATAGGTAATACGGAAAGAAAAATATTATTCATTATGATGAAGGTAAAACCTTTCATTTCAATTTGTCCTTTTCTATTACTTTTTCATAAAGGCAAGAATCTTTGAAACCTTTTACATTTTCTATTGAAAGTATTATATTTTTGTCATCATATTTTTTTCTTCTATGTTAGTCACCAGGCTTTACTTTTTCATATTGCATTTTTTTATATAGTGTAGTCGCTGTCTCGTCCTCAAAGGAGTTACCCCCATGGTGTGCCAGTGCTCCCATGGTGACTAGACTAGTATCAAAGAAATATTTTTCTAGCCTGGTCTTGTAACCGGGTATTGTGTCGTAATGAAAACACTATGACACGAGATAGAGTATAATGGACTCAAAGATAAGAGGGCATTTTCCCTTATCTTCAGCGAAGCTGAACCCAGTTTTTCCTACGTCAAAACTGCAAGAAGTGACTATTGCGCATGCGCGTCTGCCATCTTGTTTAAAACCAGGCAGGCAAAAAGACCAACTCCATACCCTCTTCTAGCGCAAGTGGTACGCGTAACCCGTCAGTGCTCCTTACTGTTTTCAAGAGTGTAAAGCAGCATTATGGAAACATCCAAACACGAAAGTTAAGTGCTTATTTTTAAACTCGAGTTTTAAAAATTGTTAGTTTTAACTGTGGAACAAATGTTTTTTGTGTATGGAATCCCAAAAACTGAACTATGTTTTCGGAGCACATGGTCGGTGTCTTCAGAGCACATGGCCGGTGCCCTCTCATGATCTCTGTTAGTTGCGAAAGTTTTAAAAATTTGATGTTTTGATCATTCAGGTTATAATGTGTAACCAAAGAAATGTTCCACAATTTAGTATTAATTTAGATAATCCTTTCAGATGACGGTGTCCACAATAGCCTAGGCGGTAGCCTAACAAATTCAGTCAGAATAATGTTAAATGTAATAGATGTTGTCCATAGCCTATATCCTAGGATTACATATCCTAAAGGTGATTTAAATAATCTGGGGTAGAGAATAACCCAATTTAAGGTAAGTAAGAACCTTTTAAAACATTCTTTTACGGAACTAGGCAACAGCCCAGTTTACACCAAGGATCCTAGAATTCGGTAAACAGGAAACTAAACATTTTCCCGTCTGTATAACCTCGGAACTTGCGTATGATCCCCATAATCTAGGACTAGGCAGTAGCTATATTAGTTGAAGTTAAACTTACAAAACACCCTATTATTGGACAATCACTACTAGGTAGTAATCTACTAGATGATAATCTAGAACTAGATGAAAATAGTAACCTATGCAAGATGAGATAGTGGCCTAGCCTCAAGGCTACATACTAAGGCATTTGTATTTTATGTAACCATACCCTTGTGAAATAATTAGCCCAGATTAGGCAGTATCCTAGATTAGAGTAAGTGATAACCTGACTGTAAGAGTTTACATTATTGGCCTACTATATGATATCATAGACCAAATAACCTAGGATTGGATACAATCAAGGAAGTTGTCAACCTAGGCTAGACAAACATAGTAGCCTAACTGTGCTTACTTATTAGCAAATTGCTAAGTTTATATAGCCTATATATTTGTCATCTGTAAAAGTCGGGATTAGCTAATACCCTAACTAGGCTACGAAAGAATAAGCCCAGTAGTGCATATAAACAGTAATCAAGGGTCAGTAACATTAGTAAGATCTTATGAAGCCTATATCCTTACAGGTGATATAAACATAGAACAAACAATAGCCTAACCAGATTTAGTGGAAACCCCTCAAGGGAACATTCCGATTGTTAATTTAGAAACAGCGCGGCTGAGTATCAGACAGAAATGTAGTCTCAGCTGCACGAAACAAAAAACCAATAAGAAAATTAATTTTATTGTAAAGCTTATATATCCTTAGGTTCTTAATTAAACCTAGAATAAGAAACGACCTAGAATAGGTTAAGCGAGATTCTTCTAAGAGATCTATGCTTAGATTAAAGTAGATTATACTAGAACTATTAAACTAAGCCATTTAAAACAGTTGCTTAGTTTAGCTGTTAAACAGATTAGCTTATAGAATAGTCCTTATGGCATGACAGGAATTAAAATTTCACATAAGCCATTGCAAAAGGACTAACAGCTTAAGTAATGCAGCCCTATATGCTGGTAATCAACATAAAATCTACAACAGTTTGTTAACTTGCATATTTTGTAGCATATTACATTTACGCATGGTAACCAAATTAACCTGTAAGATGTAATATATTAATGGCACAAGGTTTTTTACAAAGTGTCTGTTCTTTCAAAAAACAATTTATTCTAAATTAGTTTCTAATAACAACTTGGTTCTTTCACTACAGGGCCACTACTATGCAGGACCCTCAGCGCAAGTGTTCCGTAGCAAATTGCTTGGTTCGCTTTTTGCCAGTGGGTACGGCCCATTCCACCTGCCACGAGCATAGTCCTTGCAAAAATCAGGACAAATTTGCTTGGTCGCCAGATATGTGCGAAGTTTGCAGTGTGCTCTTGGCAGCAAGTTTCAAGGACGAAACAGCTCATTTCAGGCTGTCTCGATGGGTCCTAGGGTTCAGCAAGGGAGAGGAAGGGGGAGATTATATCTTTCCGGCAGATCTTCGGCAGCATATACTTAATCCGTTCTCAGAGGATCCATATTCAGGCCAAAACCCAATAACATCAGTCCCCAGGACCTCCCAGGCAAACCCTGCGGAGAAAATGGAGGAAGTTCCTCTTGGAGGTGATCATCATTTAGATGAAATTGATATTGCTACCGAAATGTCCTTGCTGAACCCAGAAGGACCAGGGACACTACCTTCAGCTTATCGGGGCAGAAACTTTCCAGAAGGAATTCAATCTCCCATGCATATTTCAGAAGCTGATCAGGATCCTTCCCCCCCAAAAGGGATACAAAGATTCAGTTAACCCCAAGTGAAATGACTACATATTCAGAGGGGTATAGTAACTCACCCAGGACTTCTACTCCCTGGGCTACAGGCAGTCACACTTTGGCTGCAGATGCTGAGTCAGAATATGCAAGCTCCCCCAAAAGGGATACACAGTTTGCAGTATTTGACCAGTTCCGTAAGGAAATTATGAGCAATATCAAAGATGCCCTTGCCACAGAACGGCAGTACATAATGGGCATTTTGCATGATTCCGAACAGGAAATTAAAGAAATAAAGTCAGTGATGTACACTCCAAAGTGTAAAAGTACTTCATCCTGCAATCGAAAAGGGAGAGTGGAAACAACAGGGGCTCCAACATTCTCCCCTAATGATGATGCTAACAATCCTTGGCGAGACGCTTCAATGTGCATTTTCTCTCCTGATGGTAAGTATCTCATTAACGAGAGAAAAACCATGATTGAAGCTGTACATGTGGAGTTTAGAGACAGGGCAGCATTTCCTAATACGGAATGGCGCCTGATTCCACCGTTACCAGACATGGAGAAACCTCAAAAGGAAACAGTTCTCTTATGTGGTAACACAGCATTAAAAGCTGTTGATGATGCCCTTTACCAGATCAACGGTAGGTGGATCTATACTCCCATCATGAATAAAACTCAACTAGCTCACCAAGTACCTCCAGCCTTCTGTCCCTTCACCTTTAAAATAATTAATCATGTGAAGACAAACTTCCAGAATTAAGTAGTAACTAGAAAACGGGAGCCATTGGCAGAACTAAAACCATTTGTCACAGTCCTCCCAGTTTCGAAAAATTCCACCAAGGAGTGGGCAACACTTCAGCTCCCTTTTGAAAGGAAAAAGCTCCCCTTGGATGTTGCTACTCAACAATTTGGGATTCCTATGAGAAGAATCTCAGATGAGACAGCTTCATCAGAATTCCGTGCTAGGACTCTTCTTCTCAGTATCTTGACCTCTTCCACCTTGCTAGAAGCTGCCACCAAAAGGCTTCCAGGGGACACCAGGACATATTTTGCTGCTGTGGCTAAAAGTCTCATGAGAACCCTATGGGAAGCACTCTACGACCTTTTAGACTGGCGCTTAAAAGCGTGAATGGAAACATTGGAGGGCTCCAACAAGTCACTTCCTAATGTAACGGCCTTATTACAGTCTAATCCCTTCTGTAGGGACCTGTTTGAGGATGCTGTGGTAACACAAGTCAACGAGCAAGCACGACAACAAAATTGTACTGTGTATGCTCTTCTGGGAAAAGGAGAAATTGGGAAACAAAAACCCGAATTTCCCTTTACCCAGCTCAAAAAGGCTCGTTTTGATAAAAATCATATAAGCCTGCAGTCACCTCCAAATCTTTTCCTCACAAACAGGTAAGTAGCCAGAAAGGACAACCTTCTTCAAAAGTACAGCAACAGCCACATAAGCAAGGACATCCTTTTCATAAGGTCCAAAAACCATTGTACAAAGGAAAAGGAAAAGCAACGCCTGGAATGCCCATCAAAGGAAAAGGTAGAGGAAGAGGGGGATATCAATAGGAATTGTTTGGTCGGGGGTCGACTCCAAAGACACCACAAAGAATGGAAGTCTTCTCCTTGGGGACACAGCATTGTTCTCAACGGACTGGGGTGGAAATGGTCCCACCCTCCCCCTCCTTTAAAGGGGTTCTTTCAAGCATCAAACCCCTCTCTAGAAGATTACGTGCAGAAGGCCCTATTAAAAGGTGCCATAGAGAAACATACGTATATTCGCCACCAGGCACGTCTCTTCAGTGTTCCCAAAAAGGATTCCTCCGAAAAAAGAGTGATCCTCGACCTATCAAAATTGAACAAGTACATTCTTTGCCAAAAGTTTCGGATGACTACCGTTGCCCAAGTACGTTCAGTCATTCCAAAAAGGAGTTGGACAGTTTCTATAGATCTGAAAGATGCATACTGGCACGTCCCTATTGCCGCTCCCTTTCGCCCCTTCCTTACAGGTTCAAAGTCATGCCCTTTGGACTAAACACTGCCCCAAGAATTTTTACAAAACTAGCAACGGTAGTTGTCCAGGAACTCAGGAAGGAAAGAATAAAACTAATATCTTACCTAGACGACTGGTTAATCTGGGGGGCCACAAGAAAAGAATGCCTAAAAAACTTAAGAGTAGTGATCAACAGACTCCAGTCAAAAGGTTTCCTAATAAATTGGGAAAAATCCCGTCTCACACCCAGCAGACGTTTTCAGTGGTTGGGACTGTGTTGGGATACTCTTCAGGGCCTGTTGCCTCTCCCCATCAAAACTCAGAGCAGGATAAGGAAAGACCTCAAAAGGTTCCTAGACCAGCCCAGAGTTTCAAGACGGCAATTAGAACGCATGATGGGTCTACTGCAATTTGCATCCATAATAGATCCAATACTCAGATTGCAATTGAAAAACGTGAACAAATTTTGGCTGTCACACGCAAGACAAAAGCTGCGAGACAGATCTCACCAAAAGAATCAAAAAGTCGGGGAGATACTTCGGCCTTGGACCCGGAAGGAATCTCTGGCGAAACAGGTCACCCTGACTCCTCCATCTGTAAGAGTGACAATACACACAGATGCCTCATTGACAGGTTGGGGAGGACATTGGGAGGATCGTCAGGTGGCAGGGAGGTGGTCAGTTTCTCTGAGGAAATGTCATATCAATTTCCTGGAACTGATGGCTGCCTTTTTGTCTCTCAAAAAACTCAAACCTCCAGAAGAGACACACATTCTGTTGGTCCTAGACAACACGACTGCAGTGTCCTGCATCAAGAGATCGGGATCACGTTCACCTCCTCTAAACATGGTAATGCTTGCCATTCTTTGGATGGCACAAGTAAAGAAGTGGCACCTGTCTGCAATTCACCTCACAGGGTCTCTCAATGTAATAGCAGACTCTCTATCGAGGAAAACGATAGCCTCAACGGAGTGGATGTTTGACAACCACTCTTTCCAAACAATAGCCAACATGCTTCCACAACCGGAAGTGGACCTGTTCGCCACTTACAAGAACCACAAACTTCCAGTATATGTATCTCCGAACTTGGACAATCAAGCAATAGCAAGAGATGCCTTCCTACAAGACTGGAACAATTGGAAGACGATATATCTTTTTCCGCCATTGTCCCAGATTTCAAAGGTTTTGAGCAAACTCCTAACCTTCAAAGGAACAGCTTACTTAATAGCCCCAAACTGGCCAAACAGACATTGGTTCCTATCACTTCAACAGCGGGCAAAAAGATCAATTCCACTGTCGTCCGCTGTACTATCCCAGAAAGTAGGAGGGAAAATTATTTACGCATCCTCCTTTCTGAGCCGAGACCTTCACATGTGGATTTTTTAAACATTATCTACCGTGAAAACTACTCACCCAACATTGCTAGGTACCTAGTGCAAAAGTTATGGACGTCATCTATCCGACAATACCAGTCCGTATGGAAGATATGGTTAGATTATATCCATACTGAGAGCCCAGTTGAAATTTCTATAGAAACACTTTTAAATTTTATGATATATCTTTTTGAAGACAAACGCCTTGCGGTTACAACAATCATGTCATACAAGACAGCAATATCAGAACCCTTGCTTTATGGATTCAGGATTGACTCCAGCATAGAAGTTGTTACTCCCCTTCTACGGTCTTTTGCTCTACAAAGACCTGCTCCCGAAAGACTCCCAATTACTTGGTCCCTGAACAAGGTACTTGGACTTCTATCTACTCCTCAGTTCAGTGGATCCAATACAACCGCAACTCTCAAACTACAAAAGGCGATCTTCCTAATTGCATTAGCTTCAGGGGCCCATATTAGTGAACTGGGCTCTCTTCGACGGGGACGATATATCACACAAACTGTTGATAATCATTTATTATTGTCCCGAGGCCCATCATTCCTGGCCAAGAATGAGGATCCTTTAAAAAGGAAATCTCCTATTCTTATAAGGAAACTTAATTTAGCAGACAAAACATTATGCCCAGTTCAAGCACTTAAGGGTTACCTAGAGGTCACGGCAAACATCCCAGAAGGTCCGATTTTCCTACACCCTAGCACGAATAAACCACTCTCTCTACAAGGGCTAAGAATAATTTTAGTGTCCCTAATCAAAAAAGCAAACCCACACTCCTTTCCCAAGTCACATGACATAAGGAAAGTAAGTACATCACTGGCCTTCTTCAGAAATGTCTCCTTTGAAGAAGTCTCTGAAAGTACAGGGTGGGCATCAGAGACAGTGTTCTTAAAACATTACTGCCATGAGCTCGAACAAATTCGTCTGCACTGCATGTCAGTAGGTGGAATGGTTAGTCCCGACCCCATAGGCTCTACAGCAGAAAACCAGGGGTCTTCCTAACGGGTGAGTATGCTGACTATTGCTGGGAAAGATACGAAAAAACTGCAACCACACCCAGCATACTTAGGTACCACTTCAGAACTTCACCCTAAAAGTTTAAGTTCTTGTTTAGTTTCTCATTTCTTGTTTCCAAAACCTTAAAAGGTTTTTTAGAATAAGGAATGGGGCTTGAAACTTGTGGCTTGACCTTGGACCATAAATGTTTTTTCTTTGGGTTGTTTAGAATTTAAATTTTAAGAGCTTAAGCCTTTTGTCACCTGTCAATTTCTTTGGTAAAGCTCCTTTGAGGATGAGACAGCAACTATGCTATCAAAAAACAGGTTTTGACGTAGGAAAAACCTATTTTTGGTAGTCGCTGTTGAGTCCTCAAAACCCTCCCACTTCCCTGACAAAAGGCATGGGATAATCCTACATTGACCAGCAGAGAGTAATGGAGTTGGTCTTTTTGCCTGCCCGGTCGTAAACAAGATGGCAGACGCGCATGCGCAATAGTCACTTCTTGCAGTTTTGATGTAGGAAAAACTGGGTTCAGCTTCGCTGAAGATAAGGGAAAATGCCCTCTTATCTTTGAGTCCATTATACTCTATCACGTGTCACAGTGTTTTCATTACGACACAATACCCGGCTACATGACCAGGCTAGAAAAATATTTCTTTGATACTAGTCTAGTCACCATGGGAGCACTGGCACACCATGGGGGTAACTCCTTTGAGGACTCAACAGCGACTACCAAAAATAGGTTTTTCCTACGTCAAAAAGGATTTTGACAAAGGAAAAATCTATTTCTGGATCGGGGCCCGTGTCACCCGGTGAAAAAGTCCATTCAGCACTTATTTCTAGGTAATTCCGTTGCTAGATACCAGAGAAAGCTAAATGAAATGCTGGAGTTACTACCCCCAGAGCGAGCTCCACTAGATGGAGTCGTGTATGGAAAAGGGTGAACTACAAAAACACGGAACCTTATCCTATAGAGATTTCCAATGTCAAAAGTCCCAACGAGAGAGGTGCCGATACAAAGCCCATGCACTACTACTTGAGACTGTATACAAGGCAACACTAGTCGCATTCCATGTTAGCACCCACCTCACTAGAATGATGTTTACCATGGGAGGGAGAGAATGAAAAACAGGGGTGGGTCATCGGGTGACATCGGGCCCCTCTCCAGAAATAGATTTTTCCTTTGTCAAAATCCTTTTTCTGGATCGGGGTCCCGTGTCAGCCGGTGAAATAATAACAGAGAAATAAACATCATTCTTATACTATTAAAGACTTAAATAGAGACGTTGAAAACTAGGAGAATTCTACCCTGAACATTAGTAAGGTCCTCTAAATTCATGTAATGAAAATAATGTAAGTGGTCACCGTCTAAGATCATGAGCTTAGAATTGAACCTGAATAGGCTTGTATTAAGGAAATACTTTCTGCCTAATAACAGACCCAATGACAGTACCCCCCTTTTTTCATAAATGCAAGATTTTTTTTTTTTTAATAAAAATTTGCTCTTTTTATTTTCTTTTGAAGATCAGTTATGTTATAAAGTTTTACATTTATCATGTGTAATTATTTTGTTGTTATATTGAAGAATTATGAAAGAATAAAAATATAGAAGAAAATGCAATAAATATATTCTTTATTTGTTATTTTCCTTGTTTTTATAATTTCGAGAAAACTCGGCCTTGAGAAGTTATGTAATAGTTGAAGACTATCCTGACAAAAATATATATTTTTTTAAGAAATATTCGAGGTGATTTATCACTTTAGCATATACTTTAGAAATAAACAATAAAAAAATATGCTTCATAAAGACTGGAAGTTGGGATAAAAAATGTGAGAGGGAAGGGGTTAACAGCACTTACGGCACTGTAACTCGATGCAACATCAAGTTATGGTGCCGTAAGTGCTGTTAAAGTATTGGTAATAGCGAAACACAGACTTACAGCAGAAATCAACTTACAGCACGACACTGGAACAGATCCACCGCCGTAAGTCATGGACCTACTTTTGAAATTTTTTATACTGATACTAAAACAGGAACCTGTACAGTAAAGTATTAATCAACTTTTACCATTTATACCTGTACATGTATTTCATTTAATTATTTAATTTATATATTTAATATTTGTTTAGTGTGTGTTGACAAGAGGGGGACCACTGCTGGTCCAGAAAAACTGAAAATCCAGCATGGCCTAGGAACCAAGGATGCCGGAAAATCGCTGGTCTACCTGTACTAGCAAAAGGACACAAAGAAAAGATTACCCAATGAAGCATATGCAAGCATAAAAATGAGAATGCAGCACTGAAAATCACTCAGATGAAGGATGTTAACAATGAAGAAAAAGATAAAATAATTTCACAATTAGGGTGGTTACAATTACAATTTGTTGAGTGACAGGGGAGCTAATATTACTCACAAGTCATACTAGTAAATGAAGGAAGAGGCCATAAGTTTGTAATTTCTTTAAAAATCCTGACAGTTAGGAAAAGCCTTTGTAAAGTTATGGTTTGCACCTCATATGAACACAGAATTTTAAAAATGCATATATGCAAATGCTCTACAAGTTCTCAATAAGACAGTAATCTACAAAAAAAAGTATCTTAGTAAGCGTACTATACTAGAAAAGGAGCAACAGTAGATAAGAAATCTGAAAATACCTTAATTTCTTTGCATGAATGGTTACTAAGGCAAAGAGCATGAAAGCTGTTTCTATAGAGATATATAATGAACAACCTTCCATAATGTTGGAAATTGCATTTATCAAATTAAAAAGTACTAATTTCTTATGAACCAAGGCATTTCACACCTACCCTGCAAGATTTTACTCAACCTAAGTGTGTTTTTAATTTGAAAAAGTACAAAATTTTATAAATTGTTCACAAAAAAGAAGTTACGTTTGTATCAAATATGAAGTCAAATTCAATCATCCACATGATCAATTAAAAAAGTTTGAGTTCAGAAAGGAAATAATATACACTCAAGTTTAAAGTAAGATGATTAACCTTTGAGTGAGTTGCAAGATGGTCGTTGAGATGAGTCTTGCGATTTGAAGAGAAGGAACAACCAGGATGAGGGCATGGAAAAGACTGGCCAGAATGCTGCAGCAAATGAGCCTTGAAACTGGTAACATACTTGGATGAAAAACCACAAATGTCACATAATAAGCGACTGGTTGGACTGTGCGTGTGCAAATGGGCATGCAGTGCATGGCGCCACTTGAATCCTCTGCCACAATCATTACACACAAACCTTTCAAAATTAAACAAAATTCACATTTATCTCATTAATATAAATTTTGTCACATAATCCTTCAAGCAGTGACTTATAACTCAATACATTCTTATAGCACTTGGCTAAAATATAAATAATCTGCGTACAGTACATAATAATGAAATCCATTTCCTGGAGACTTGTCTAGGACTTGTGCATAAAATTCACATAACCTAAATCCAAACATCATAACCTTACATAATACAGAAGATTCCATATTTTTTCCTTCTTAGAATCATGATACACAAAACAATCTACTTTTTATCAAATAAGGTATAAAGTGAAATGAGACAAACAGTACTTTGCTAAGATGAAATGACACTATGTACCTACTTACTACAGTCAACTGGAATGTAATGGTAGACAAAATTTAGGCCACAGCCCAAGCACTGAAACCTATGAGGTCATTCAATGCTGAAAGGGAAACTGAGAGCAAAAAGGTTTACAGCGAAAAAGAAGGAAACCCTAGCAACAGATGCACTATGAAACAATTATTAAGAAAGGGTGGAAGGTAAGATGGAAGACAGAGAATATGAATGGAGGAGGTACTGCACAACAAAAGAAGTGAAGAGGGTTGCTGCTAGGACCCAAAGGGACGCTGCAAAGGACCTTAAGCACTGTAATGCCTACAATGTACCGTGTGAAGTGCACTGACAGCACTATCCCCCTACAGAGTACAATAAACTGGAGGGAGAATTCTCCTCCATTCTGACGTTCCCACTCAGAAACCACGAACTTATATCAACTATCATACAATTCATTATAAATATGCAATATAACATCCACTTATGTTATCCAAAGTAATTTACAAATTTCACTGCATGCCCTAACTTATTATACCATCTTTTCTCCTTGTCAGCAATTAAATAAATATTATTTTGCTAACTGTAAAAAAACATTAGAAAATCAATAAACTACTTACGGTTTCATAGTCATATGCTTTGGTGTATGCATGGTGAGAGCAGCACGAGTGCGAAACCTCAAATCACAGTACACACAGAAAAAGGGTAATTCTTGGTCATGGAGAGCAAAGTGAAGACGCTGGCCCTCAAAATCTTTAACCTGCAATAATTATAAAATAATTTGCTCTAATGTAAAGGTTCAAAACTATCAGAAGTCTTAGGTCACTAGAAGTAATACATACTTTTAATGACTTCTCACCAACAAGACACTGCTTTGCCATGCCACAGTACGATAAAATGCTATTACTTTAATACTGCTAATTACATGTTCAAGCAAACAGACTAAGCCCTGAATTTTATGCTATAGAGTGATCAGCAATAATTAGCTAGGCAATGGAGATCACACAGTTTGAAGTGCAACCTCTTCCATTCATCAAACAACTTTAAGGTCACGTCACGAAAATAAAACCTTTTGTGTACTTAATAAAGACCAAATAGCCAATGATAAAGATCAATAACCTACTGATCCCTTCAGTGCATACAGACACCACCCTCCTTACGAACATTCAACTAACAAACATTCAGAGATACAAACAAATGGGATCACAAATTAAAATTGTGTTCAAAGCACTCCTCTTTGCCATCCCCAAGTTCAAATTTTGTTTTGTGTGCATTTTCTGTACATACAGTACTGTATGTACAGTACAGTGTATTGTGTTTTAGGATGAAAAAATGTACAGTACGGTACTGTATTGATTTTATATCATACTGTACTTAAGAGTAAAGTAACCAACTTATAAACAATTCAACATACAAACAGCTGTCCAGAACGTAACTCGTTTGTAAGTAGGGAGGCATCTGTATTGTGATTAATATGACGAGTTAGAAGCATCTTCCTTTGTCCTAATTATCCATACCACTCACACACGTGTCACAGCACATTAATCATGTTCTAGCTTCCACCGTGTGAACGAATGTACTATATACCTGCTGGCTTGTGTTATTGTCCTGGTTAAGTGTCCCATACAAAAAACTTCAGTTACAAGCCCAAAGGTGCAAGAGTAATAATGGAGATTCTTTCCAGCACAAGAGAGCCAGTGAAAACCATCTACAAGCCAGCCCTAAAACCTGATGTTATGCAAAAAAAAAAAAAAAAAAAAGCAACACCTCTGAAGTGGCCAGAATGTACACTATAACTTATTTATCCATTATGGAATTACTGAAAACATTAAGGAAAAAGTGTGCTGCTTTTGCTTTTTGTTCACCAAGAGAGGGAAATATTCTGTGAAGACAAACAAGACCTTCAATGAGATTTAAAAGAAATCAGCACTGATGGATAGCCTGTAAGAGGACATTACGAATTCACTTGCAGCACCAAGTAACTTGAAACTATTTACAGCTGGCAAAGGATGAATATTTAACATTCAGAAATAGATATGTGCTCACAAATACGAAAATACCAAGAAAATCTTTAACTATTGAAGATGGAACATGATATTTTAATGATAAAATAAAGTTTGTTCATACTTACCTGGCAGATATATATATAGCTGTATTCTCTGTTAGTCCGACAGAATTTCAAAACTTTCGACACAAGCAGTGGGAGATCAGGTGGTTAGTACCCATTCCCGCCGCTGGGAGGCGGGTATCAGGAACCATTCCCATTTTCTATTCAGATTTTCTAGTGCCAATGTCTCCTGAGGGGAGGTGGGCGGGCACTATGAATATATATATCTGCCAGGTAAGTATGAACAAACTTTATTTTATCATTAAAATATCATTTTGTTCATGAGACTTACCTGTCAGATATATATATAGCTGAATACCACCATTGGAGGTGGGTACAGACAGAATAGGATTTTGGAAAACACACTACATGTAGGTGAAAGATACTTTGGTTCCTTACCTGTTAGCATAGCTGACTTCGTGATTACTGTCACCCAAGTCCGCTTCTGCTTAACTAGAGTCTCCAGCAAGGGTGTGACCTGTATAGCTGGTGAGTTCTAGATGATCTGTCAACGGGGCGTGACCACAATGTGACTAGACCATATTGACCATACAATGAGGGCAAACGAAGTAAAACCAACCACCTGACCAAGCCTAACTAAGTTAGGATAACGCAACTAAAGCTAACGATTGGGAAGTCCGCCACAGGCAGTCGACCCAACAACCATAAAAACACCATCCAACCATTTTCTATAGGATAGGATGAGTGTCATCCCCTGCCCCAGGAAAGTATCTGCGGAAACGTATGGTCCTAGCGAGAAGCAGTTCTCATATGTCGTCTTCACATCTCTCAGGTAGTGTGAGGCGAACACAGAGTTGCTACGCCAAAATGTGGCACCCAGAATGTTACTGAGTGACATATTCTTCTGAAAAGCCACTGAAGTCGCAACCGCCCTCACCTCGTGAGCATTGACTTTCAGAAGTTTAAAATCAGTGTCTTGACAGCATGAATGGGCTTCTTTAATCGTATCCTCAGAAAGAAAGCCAGAGCATTCTTCGACATAGGTAAGTCCGGTCTCTTTACGGAACACCATAAACTATCTGAGGACCTCGACTTTCCTTCGTCTTGTCTAAGTAGACTTTGAGAGCCCTAACAGGGCAAAGGACTCTCTCTGGCTCTTGAATTAGGGATTTCAGCCATACCCTTGATTTCAAAGCTCTTGGGCCAAGGGTTAGACGGGTTCTCATTTTTCACTAAAAGGAAGGGCTTAAAGAACAAACTGCGTTATGTCCTTTAAAGCCTATATGTCTACTAAAGGCTTGCAGTTCACTAACCCTCTTTGCAGTTGCTAGAGCGGTTAGAAAAATAGTCTTTCTAGTAATGTTCCTCAATGACGCAGAACGAAGAGGTTCGAACGAGGCTGGACATCAGGAACCGTAACACAACATCCAAATTCCAAGAAGGAGTCCTTAGCTGAGGCACCTTCGAGGTTTCGAAGGATCTGAATAGATCGTGAAGGTCTTTGTTGTTAGACAGATCCAAGTTTCTATGCCTAAAAACAGATGATAGCATACTTCTATATCCCTTGATAGTCGGGACTGCAAGTTTAACATCACTCCTCAGAAATAAGAGGAAGTCTGCTATCTGGCTCACAGAGGTCGTGGTAGAGGAAATGCCCTTCTTTCTACACCATCTCCTAAAGACGGTCCACTTCGATTGGTACAAATTACTGGAAGAGAGTCTTCTCGCTCTGGCAATAGCTTTCGCCACTGGTCTAGAAAAACCTCTCGCTCTGGCCAGCTTCTCGATAGTCTGAATGCAGTTAGACACAGAGCGGGGAGGTTTTTGTGGTGCCTCTCGAAGTGGGGTTGTCTGAGTAGATCGACTCTCATGGGCAGAGATCTCGGAAAGTCTACTAGGAAGGACATGACCTCTGTGAACCATTCCCTCGAAGGCCAAAACGGGCGATTAGCGTCATCCTCGTCCCTTCTGACGACGCAAACTTCCTGATGAC
>NC_089762.1:5408546-5448546 GCF_040412425.1 Macrobrachium rosenbergii | reverse complement strand
GGATAATTGTGATGAAATCACGTAGGCACAATATGGGGATCGTAATTGCTTGGGCTTTTAACAATGAGCACGTGATCGCACTCACACAAAGAGTAACTTTAAACACTGGTATTGCTTAGCCTAAATTGCCCTTAAGTTGCACTGGGTGAGGGATTAATGGATAATTATCACGGGATCTCTACTGAAATTCAAGACACATTAATGGCGAGATATGGGAGACTGGCAGGACTCTTAACAAGGGAAGATTGCTTTGCGGAGGAAGGAGTTAAAGTTTAACGAAAATGGAAAGTTAATGGGTTTTTAAGTGGAAGGGAAAGGGCTGGTTTACTGACTATTTGCAATGGACGAACCTTGTCTGATAATTGCGGCGCCAAACAATCGACATCAACCATTCATCTGCGGTAGTTCAACCAGTTAAGCAGAGAAGATGGCGGAGCTTCTGCCGAGGATGAAGGTGAGAATAGTTCTGCCTTCCTCCAGTCTCTAAAGCGGCGTCTTGTTTTTGAACTTTGGGCCAATTTGTACCTGCAAATATGTCACGACAACCAGCAAAAGGGCAGAGGAAAAAAGTTCTTAAGGTTCAGTGCTTTAAGATTAAAATCCTACCTGGCCACTAGCCCTAATATGCCTATTGACCTTCCCCATACCTAAATGCCCCCACATCATGTGATGGGGGTGAAAAGGGGGGTTGAGAGCAGGAGGTCTATTGTCTCCCAGAATCAGGCGATGGGAGGGGCTTCCTACACTGCTATACACTGGTGCTAACAGCCCTGATCTAGTTCAAACTATGCTTGTTTCTCCGTCGCCCGCCACTTTTTCCCGGCCCAACAGCCCAAAAGAATATCAGACTACATTGCAAAATTAATGATGCACGGGCATCTACAGGAGCGGGGGGGTGGTATATCCTTGACAATATATAATTATATCTATATATATATCTATATGTATATATTATATACATAAATATATATATACAGTATATATATATATATATATATATATATATATATATATATATATATATATATATATATATATATATATATATATATATATATATATATATATATATATATATGGCATATTTTTTTCCCTCCTATGGCACTAAAAATTTAAAGTAAAAATCCTTAAATTACAGTTGCGCACCCGATTGGAGCTAATTGTTGCCTGAGGCAGGTGAGCTGGCTAATTGAACATGTGAGCTCTGCCATCTTAGAGCTCAGCCATGTGTACCCACATTGCCATATGGGCAGAACGATCCCAACGCCACCTAGGAGGAGAAAAAATGTAATTCCAGCAAGTTATAAAGGGCCTTGGAGAGAGATGCTTGGCCTTAGAATTGCTTGGGCGCTGCTAGAGGATGGATGTCCTATCCCTTGCTCCATTAAACTGTCTATTTCTAACAGGTGGCTGGCAGTAACCAAAGTAACCTTGCTGTGAAATTCCTCACTTGCCCTCCCCCCACTGGCCCTCATAAGAAGAGGACTTCAGCTCCTAAACAAGGTAAAGTGCTGGATTTAAGGTGTTTTTTTTGCCAGTCACATCTATTTGCCTCCAACTATTTTTCCTCTTTTCTTTTCATAGTGTGATATGCCTACAGTGAGACCTGTATTGCTTTTTATATTTGTGCTATTAATTTACAAAGCATTGACAAGAAGTTTAACATAATCGTAAAATATTCGAGTTACTGGAAAAGTTCAGTTTAGATATCTTCTATGTAATTCCTCGATTCCTTCATTACAGTGCTTGTTTTTCGGTTGAGTAACCATAAGCGTTTCGATTACAGATTAGGAGTTAGTTAGCTGTGGGTCTGTGCATCATCTTGTGTGCGTAGTGGCCCCCACTACATCGTTTGCAACGCCCTTTGCAGCGGGCATCCCATTGTTTCCACAAGCAAATCCCCAGTCATTAATTTTGCTCTTCATCCTATAACACCAGAATTACACTACCATTCTTCTGATATGTATTTTCTTTTGTAAATATAATTTATTAGAGTTAAGCCCTTCAGAGTTTACCTAAGTTTTAGCTAACCTCTTGAAGTAGGCTAACCTCAAGGCTTCTTCAGCCGTATCTTGTTATATATAGTTTTAGCTAACCTCAAGGCTTCTTAAGTAGGCTTGTTATATATAGTTTTAGCTAACCTCAGCCGTATCTTGTTATATATAGTTTTAGCTAACCTCAAGGCTTTAAGTAGGCCTAACCTCATAGTTTTAGCTAACCTCAAGGCTTGAAGTAGGCCTTCAGCCATATCTTGTTATATATAGTTTTAGCTAACCTCAAGGCTTCTTGAAGTAGGCCTTTTTAGCTAACCTCAGAAGTAGGCAGCCATATATAGTTTTAGCTAACCTCAAGGCTTCTTGAAGTAGGCCTTCAGCCGTATCTTGTTATATATAGTTTTAGCTAACCTCAAGGCTTCTTAAGTAGGCTTGTTATATATAGTTTTAGCTAACCTCAAGGCTTCTTGAAGTAGGCCTTCAGCCGTATCTTGTTATATATAGTTTTAGCTAACCTCAAGGCTTCTTGAAGTAGGCCTTCAGCCGTATCTTGTTATATATAGTTTTAGCTAACCTCAAGGCTTTTTTATCTTGTTATATATAGTTTTAGCTAACCTCAAGGCTTCTTGAAGTAGGCCTTCAGCCGTATCTTGTTATTATATAGTTTTAGCTAACCTCAAGGCTTCTTGAAGTAGGCCTTTCAGCCGTATTTGTTATATATAGTTTTAGCTAACCTCAACCTTTTAGCTAACCTAGGCCTTCAGCCGTATTTTGTTATATATAGTTTTAGCTAACCTCAAGGCTTCTTGAAGTAGGCCTTCAGCCGTATCTTGTTATATATAGTTTTAGCTAACCTCAAGGGCTTTTAGCTAACTAGTTTTAGCTAACCTCAAGGCTTCTTGAAGTAGGCCTTCAGCCGTATCTTGTTATAGTTTTAGCTTTTTACCTCAAGGCCTTTTTGTTATATATAGTTTTAGCTAGGCTTCTTGAAGTAGGCCTTCAGCCGTATTTTGTTATATATAGTTTTAGCTAACCTCAAGGCTTCTTGAAGTAGGCCTTCAGCCGTATCTTGTTATATATAGTTTTAGCTAACCTCAAGGCTTCTTGAAGTAGGCCTTCAGCCATATCTTGTTATATATAGTTTTAGCTAACCTCAAGGCTTCTTGAAGTAGGCCTTCAGCCATATCTTGTTATATAAGCCTCAAGGCTTCTTGAAGTAGGCCTTCAGCCATATTTGTTATATAGTTTTAGCTAACCTCATAGTTTTAGCTAACTAACCTCAAGGCTTCTTGAAGTAGGCCTTCAGCCGTATCTTGTTATATATAGTTTTAGCTAACCTCAAGGCTTCTTAAATAGGCCTTCAGCCGTATCAGCTTTTGTTATATATAGTTTTAGCTAACCTCAAGGCTTCTTGAAGTAGGCCTTCAGCCGTATCTTGTTATATATAGTTTTAGCTAACCTCAAGGTTTTAGCTAACCTCAAGGCTTCTTGAGGCCTTCAGCCGTATTTTGTTATATATAGTTTTAGCTAACCTCAAGGCTTCTTGAAGTAGGCCTTCAGCTTCTTTGTTATATATAGTTTTAGCTAACCTCAAGGTTTTAGCTAAAGTAGGCCTTCAGCCGTATCTTGTTATATATAGTTTTAGCTAACCTCAAGGCTTCTTGAAGTAGGCCTTCAGCCATATCTTGTTATATATAGTTTTAGCTAACCTCAAGGCTTCTTGAAGTAGGCCTTCAGCCGTATTTTGTTATATATAGTTTTAGCTAACCTCAAGGCTTCTTGAAGTAGGCCTTCAGCCGTATTTTGTTATATATAGTTTTAGCTAACCTCAAGGCTTCTTGAAGTAGGCCTTCAGCCAGTTATATATAGTTTTAACCTCATTTTGTTATATATATAGTTTTAGCTAACCTCAAGGCTTTTGAAGTAGGCCTTCAGCTGTATTTTGTTATATATAGTTTTAGCTAACCTCAAGGCTTCTTTGAAGTAGGCCTTCAGCCGTATCTTGTTATATATTTTTAGCTAACTCATGGCTTATATATAGTTTTAGCTAACCTCAAGGCTTCTTGAAGTAGGCCTTCAGCCGTATTTTGTTATATATAGTTTTAGCTAACCTCAAGGCTTCTTGAAGTTTTAGCTAACCTCAAAGGCCTTCAGCCATATCTTGTTATATATAGTTTTAGCTAACCTCAAGGCTTTTGAAGTAGGCCTTCAGCCGTATCTTTTATATATAGCCTTAGCAACCTCAAGGCTTCTTGATTTTTTTTTTATATATAGTTTTATAACCTAAGGCTTTTAGCTAACCGTCATAGGCTAACCTTTTTGAAGTAGGCCTTCAGCCGTATTTTGTTATATTTTGTTATATATAGTTTTAGCTAACCTCAAGGCTTCTTGAAGTAGGCCCTCAGCCGTATCTTGTTATATATAGTTTTAGCTAACCTCAAGGCTTCTTGAAGTAGGCCTTCAGCCGTTTTTGTATATAGTTTTAGCTAACCTCATATAAGTTTTAGCTAACTAACTCAAGGCTTCTTGAAGTAGGCATTCAGCCGTATCTTGTTATATATAGTTTTAGCTAACCTCAAGGCTTCTTGAAGTAGGCATTCAGCCGTATCTTGTTATATATAGTTTTAGCTAACCTCAAGGCTTCTTGAAGTAGGCCTTCAGCCGTATCTTGTTATATATAGTTTTAGCTAACCTCAAGGCTTCTTGAAGTAGGCCTTCAGCCGTATCTTGTTATATATAGTTTTAGCTAACCTCAAGGCTTCTTGAAGTAGGCCTTCAGCCGTATTTTGTTATATATAGTTTTAGCTAACCTCAAGGCTTCTTGAAGTAGGCCTTCTGCCGTATTTTGTTATATATAGTTTTAGCTAACCTCAAGGCTTTCAGCCGCATTTGTTATATATAGTTTTAGCTAGGCCTTCAAGTAGGCCTATCTTGTTATATATAGTTTTAGCTAACCTCAAGGCTTTTTGAAGTAGGCCTTCAGCCGTATTTTTAGACCTATATATAGTTTTAGCCTTCTTGAAGTAGGCCTTCAGCCGTATATAGTTTTAGCTAACCTCAAGGCTTCTTGTTAGGCCTTCAGCCGTATCTTGTTATATATAGTTTTAAACCTCAAGGCTTCTTAAGAAGTAGGCCTTCAGCCGTATTTTGTTATATATAGTTTTAGCTAACCTCAAGGCCAGAGTCCAGATTTTTGTGGCACTGAAGGTAAGTTTCATAATCTCCTTAGTATACCTCATTGATCTAGCAAGACTCCAGCTTAAAATTATAACAAACACTATATATATATATATATATATATATATATATATATATATATATATATAGAGAGATGAGAGAGAGAGAGAGAGAGAGAGAGAGAGAGAGAGAGAGAGAGAGAGAGAGAGAGAGCATCTGCATAATGCTACGTTCACACATTCACGTATCAAGGCACGCATCCCCACGCACGGCCACGAACGGGGCGGAGCCAGAAAGTACGTAAAAACAACGCAAATACAACGTAAATGTACCGTAAGTACTGTGTAAATGCGGCAGCATGCGGCGCGACCGTTACGGACCACCTGGCCATGCGCCGGGGCAGGAACCTTTCGACCTGCTCAAAACCCTGCGGGGTGGCCAGGTCAGGTGTCAGGTAGCGTGGCCCGACCCGCACAGCGTGGCGCCACCCGCGGGCTGACCATAGCAGCTGCCACGCCCGCCTCATTTCCTGGGGCCCACGCTGCCCCAGGGCACTGCGTGGCTGTCAGAATGGCGTGGATGAGACGCGGCAACGCTGCCGCATCCCCGCAACTGCGGAGATGTGGCAACGCTTTGACCTGGGATAACAGGGACAGTTGCTTCTCCGGCCAGCATCCTGCTATCTCAGCTCAGCTCTTCGGTCAGCAGCCAAGATTATCCCAATGTTAAGGACCCATGTCCAGGAAAGGGGGCCTATCTTCGTCCCCATTTACCAAGTATTGATGAGAGTAATATATCATGGATTTGAACAATATCTTTTATTAAATCAACTAAAATAAACGGAAGTACACAAATGCACAGGGCAAAATAATCCTGAATTGATACATTATTGATTTTTAAATAAGTCCAAAATAAATACAGGAACAGAATAGAAACAATGTTAAGAGAAGGTACTTTCAAAAATGATAGAATTATCATATCAGAATAGATTCCATGTTAAGAAATTATTAAAAGGGCAAAATAACTGCATCTTCTTTCTTTTATTTATATGTATGTTTATTTCATATTGATTAAACATAAATTTGCAAAGTCATGTCCCGCTCTATCCTCTTCCCAATTACCAAGTATTGATGAGAGTAATATATCATGGATTTGAGCAATATCTTTTATTAAATCAACTAAAACAAACAAAAGTACAAAAATGCACAGGGCAAAATAATCCTGAATTGATACATTATTGAATTTTAAATAAGTTCAAAATATATGCAGGAACAGACATTTAAGTAATTACAACAATCAGGTATGCAGGAGAGTAACTAAATCATGTTCTCCTGCCAGTGCACGGAGCCTTCAGCCGATGAAAAGTATTCCTTCAGCATGTTACGCTGTTCCTTTGCATCCCTTGTTGCAGTGTTGCTGGTCACGGTTGGAAGGGCTGCTCCTAAGGACGGGTCACTCCTCCAGCTACCAGGGATGACAGCATGTGTGACAGGGTGCTCCTGATCTCCTTCTTGTCTTCGTGCATTTCTTCTTATGATCATATTGTGCAGAACACATGCGGACATCACTAATGGCTCTATATGGTCAGGCTTCAAGCATATTGCAGTGTGGAATACTCGGAATCTGTTTGCCAGAATCCCAAAGGCGTTCTCCACCGTCCTGCGTGCCCTACTTAACCTGTAGTTGTAAATCCGTTCCTCCTTGCTAAGTCCTCTTTTGGGGTAGGGCTTCATAAGGTAATTCCTCAGGGGGAAGGCATCATCGCCAACTAGGAAGTAGGGCACAGGAGATCCATTAGGTTGACCTGGCAGGGCATCCGGTTGGGGAAGATTTGCTTCCTCTTGCAACAGCATTTCTGCCAGTCGGGTCTGGGCAAATACACCACCGTCTGACTCTGACCCAATGGCTCCCACGTCGACGTACAGGAACTTGTATGAAGCATCAGCAACTGCAAGTAATACCATGGAGTAGAACTTCTTGTAGTTGAAGTAATGCGTACTGCCCTTGGGAGGGTTACGGAGCCTAATGTGCTTCCCATCTATAGCTCCAATTACGTGCGGGAAGTTCCATCGTTCCTCAAAACCCCGTGCAACCTCCTGCCACGCTTCAGGTGTTTGTGGCACCTGCAGTTCCTCATCCCCGAAGGCAGCAACAATGGCCCTGCAGGTCTCTGGTACGATGAGACTAATGGTGTTGTGGGCTACCCGAACGAATATTGCAGACTCTTGTAGGAATCACCTGTAGCGAGGAAGCGTAGGGTGATAGCAACACGTAGGCCTGGCTCAATGGGTTTCCTCCAGAATGTCACTTTCTTCTGAATGTGGGGTGTGACCCGTTCAACAATTTCATTGAAGAGGTCCTTGTCAATCCGGGTAAAATTTCTGTACAGCTCTGGGGCTTCGGTTGACAACTCCGCCATCAGGTTGTCATAATGACCTTGCTCCATCCTTTTCTGCAGGTACGCCACGCCCACACCCTCCTTGGGCGCCTTTTTTCTGCCCTAAGTGCTTTGCAGCAATCATTGCAAGCTCCAGCAATAACATGACGTGCACATACTCAATGACAAGTGGCAACAATTCTGGTCTATCCGTGACGCAAAGCTATAGCTATGAGTTGACGCATTTCAGCTATGTTGTCCATGTTGCTTCAGCACGTTGGTAGTATGTCTTGTCGCTGTGGTATTACGGCATTGACTAGCTCACATGTGCAGCTGCCGGCCTTTATATAGCTGGGGTTTAACCCCCGCAGTACGTGGGGCCAACGTGACGTTTGCGTAACTCAGTTACGCAGAACGTAACACATACGGTATACGTACGTTGGTGTTACGTGCTCTGCCACGCACTACTTCTGCCTGCGCCGCCGCTTGTTCGTCAGCGTCACGTCACCCTTACGCAGTGCTTACATTTGCGGCGCACTATAATACGCATGCATCACGCACATCGTCCCGTGACACGTATCCAGTTGGGCGGGGCCTATTTTCTCGCGTATGCGCAAGTTTCACCAATTCCGGCTGTGCGTGCGCATGCGTGCCTTGATACGTGAATGTGTGAACTTACCATAACATTACACCAATGAAGGAGGAGTGGATTGCCTTGAGTGACGCAGATGCGCAGTGGCTGGCCCACCTTTCCTTATATCAACCTTGGTCATACTATGATTCGTGTCCATGAAAGTCGTACTGGAATTTTGTGCATTCTTCCTTTGGTATGGTATGTCAATCTATTGTATTTCTAATTCTTACTCAGCCTCCCCATTCTTTCATTTCCTTGTCTAGTTTTCTGTAAAAGGAAAATGCTGTGACGGCTTTGTTTTCTGTCCATCCTCAGATCTTAAAAACTACTGAGACTAGAGTGCTGCAAATCATCCACCCTCCAATTACCAAACATTCCACGTTGCAACCCTCTAGCCTCAGTAGTTTCTATCTTATTTAAGGCTAAGTTTAGCCGTGGATCGTGCGTCTGGCAGCGGTTTCCGGAGGCGTAAGACACACCTTGACCGCATCTGAGGAGCAACTCAGCCGCTAGCCAGTAGTAGGATAGTTTTATACAGCATTATACGTTGTACAGAAAACTCGACTACCCATTTTTTTAGGTGTTTTTGCCCTCTTTAAATTGCAGCTCAAAAGAGCCCGTATTGAATATAAGTTGCAAGATTCACTTCATTAACCGTCTCTCTGTCTGATTTCATTTCATTCCATTGTGCTTATTCTGTCCTCTTTATACCTTTCTTCTTAGATTTATTTCGAGTCCTGTCTGTGGATATCTGATGCATTCTTTAAAGCTAATTTTGCAATGCTTTTGGTGTTTTGATGATTAATACAGCACCATCTGCATATTCTAAGTCTGTCAGCTTTCTATCGTCTAAACCTCTTCCATATCTGACTACAGCTTTATGAGAGGCAAACAGCGTTCTCGTGTAGCACCCACTGTTTACTGCAAATTCCCTTGACGAGACCTCGTCAGCATTCACTTTTTATCTATTTAGATCATTGATCATTTCCATTAGCCTTACATAATTAACAGGAATGCAACAGAGGCGCAAGGTATTTGATTATATTAATGTGTGGTCGCTATCAAATGCTTTCTCATATTAAACAAAAGCCATTAGAAGGGGATTTTGAAATTCCATACATTACCGCATAATATACCTTACCACAAACATTTGATATGCGCATCTCCTGCCTTTTCTAAAACCACTGTTTTTTTTTTCTGTAAGATTTTCAGCAGTTCCCTTTTCCAGACTATTGAGAATAAAAGTGCTGAATATTTTCACTGCAACCAACTGATGTAAGTGATATGCCCTTGTAGATACCACATTCAGTCACGTCTTTGGTACAGTACCTTTGCCACGACTTACAGTTCCAAATCATAAGGATATCATTTCATATTTTGCAAAACAGTCTGGTTAGCATACGACGTGTCATTTCAGTTTCAGCTAAAATCATGTCTGTAGTGACTTCATTCCATCATAAACCGGCGCTTTCCATCTACGTTTCTTTATTATATATTGATTCCATCTCCTCAATCCGTCAACTTATTGTCAAACGCATTCAGATCTTTGTCAACTTGTTATATCAATCAAATTGTTCTCCTCATATCTTAATTATGACCTCAAAAGTGAATTTAGGTTCTGTTCAATATATATATATATATATATATATATATATATATATATATATATATATATATATATATATATATATATATATATATATAGTGTGTGTGTGTGACGCCATACTGAAGAACAAGCACGAACACATATCGCAATATATGCTTAAATACGATCATGTAAAAATTTGAATTGTATTGATAGTACAAGCAAACTTTACGAATATAACTATTTTTGTGTCCATATTTTTAGTGTAAATTGCTTCCTTAATGAATGAAGGTAATGAATGTAGCCTAACAGCTACACAACGTAGGTTCTTCATATCGGGAATTATTAGTGCCTGCCAAGCACAACAGAGATATGATAACCTGATAATGCATGAATACCGCTCTCTCTCTCCCGAAGTTTGTAATGGCACTGAAGTGCCACCAGAACAGAGTTTGTTGACGAAATAAATCCTTCAGAGTGGAATTATTAATTCCCTGTCTCTTTTGTTACATCTTTAACTGCCATCAGCCAGCTAATGCTCGCGTTTGCTTTGTCTGTGGAACGTCCCCGGCCTACTGCCCACCCATTGTACCCGAACACCAGCATCTGCTGGAGGCAAGAAAATGGGTGTGGGGCTCGCAACACCATCCCTGAAGATTTGCTGACTAGATTAGGGAGGTTGTAGCTTCCCAAGAGCAAAGACAGACACGTAGACAGGACATCACTCTATGGAACTCTATAAGATTTCTTCACTCCTGCAGCACAATTTCTTCCAGCCTTTCTTTAGAAAATCTTGCACCTCCAGACTTGCAATGGAAATTGTTTTCTCATCAGCATGGAGCAGACTGACAGAAAAATACTTCTGGCCCATACCAGGAAGTTGATTTTAATGTCAAGTTTTTGCTTTGCCAGCATTAACATATTAAAAAAAATTTCACATTCCTTTAGAAAATACTTGACAATATAAGAAGGGGCTCCTATTCTTGACAGATCGGTAATGATTCTGCTTATATTTTGTGTGTTACACACCTACTCATGTGCAAGCTCTACCGATACAGTCAAGACAAGGGTTGGACTTTCGAAATATTACCAGTAAAACAAATTGGTTTGCTTCACTCACCGACAGCCATTCAGCAAACTGTTCCCGTCACTAATACAACAACACTGAATAGACGACGCAGCAGACGGTGCTCCGCCCTACTTTTATTGATGAATCAAGACTTCGGTACGTGTTCAGTTCGCGCAGTCGGGACGAAGAAAACGTTTTTGCAGAAAGCACTGCTCGCTGACTGGCTTTACGTCATACCCCAACGGTCATAAGAATCGCCGATTGGTCGAGTCTGTGGCTGCGTAGGAGGATGAGGTGGCCAGTTCATGTTAGCGACGTCGCTCACCCCACCTGCACGTACAAGTACACCGGCCAAAGATCACCCCGGCCTTACTGTTCGAACTTCGATGTAGTATCTATCGTTGCTTCTCCGTATGGCGTAGAATAAACTATTTTGACCATACCTTTCCTCTAAACTTAAAGAGCCATATATACAGATGTCATGTTTAAAAATCTTTCTGGACTCAGTCAGCGTCCTGTGGTATGGGTATAACCAAGGTCCTGTAAATATACTCTGAGAATATATTGAAAGGACCTTTGGTAGGCTATAGCCTAACTGTTGGCGTGGTCAGATGTTTCATCGAACGAATAAGTGCAATGATGTCGTTTCCTCGAACGGACTTTTTGCCGAGGGAAACTTGTCGAAAGGGAGATTATTTTCCTTTGTGAATATTATTTAAGAACTTTATCTTAACATATAGAACTCCATGCAAGTAGTCCATAAAGTTTTCGCTCCATTAGCTTGGTCGAGTCGTAATTTAATTTATCAAGATTTCGGAAAAACTTCCAAACGACTTGAAAGAGTTTTCAAGCGTTGCAATACATCTAATTAGGCTCTCATGGTCATGTAAGATATTATGCTGGTCATTCTTTCATTGATAACTGCGGCTTTTTAAAACTCCTCGCTTGTTTTCGTGTTACAATATTTTTTTGTTTTGTTTTTATGGGTTTATTTGTAAAGATATTTATTATCATGTAGTAACAAAGCATTTTTCGTTCGAAAAGAGGTTTATTATCCTTGACAGAACTTTTTTTCTTCTTAGAAAGTCCCAGACGTCGTTGAAAAGTGTAACGAATTCATTTGGATTAAAAAAAAGACTGGAAATTGTGTGCAATAACTTAATTATAGGTACTGTACTGTAATCCATCCAAGTTTATAGTCACCTAAGTATGAATCCTTTCATGAACAACTACATATTGTTTTATTGTCACCTGGCATAATACCAAAGTGGGAAAACACCCAAATTTATGTGGACCAGCGAAAAAGTTTACTATGCTACTGAATGCAGCTCTTTAAAAACAAGCAGTTCCTGCAGTACGTGCGTATGGCTTGTTTCTTAGCGTCTATGAGATATCGCAACTTTTCTGTTTCTCGCTTTGCAAATGTCGTTATACAAGCACTAAAGGCACATGGATCAGCGAACTGATGTAAATTAAGCAGGTGAAGATATTGTTTGGCTAACTGCTATTGTGTAATTTCCCGGTTGGTTGATTAACCTTTAATTGCGCCATTACATTACCTAAGATGGGGAAGGTAAAATTGCCACTGGACAATACGTTTGTCAGTGAAATGGCCATTAGATGAAATATCTGGCACACAAAACGTCCAGTGACTACGAGTCCAGGGACGAACCCTCCTTCAACTGAAATGTGTTTTAGGTTGATACTGAACCACCAGAGTTTGAAGTCTCCTCCATGAAGGGAACACATTAATATTATTGAAGATGTAGCGGCTGAAATTTTACTTGATTTAACTTGGTCGGTAACCGGGAAACTTAAGCACAAACTCGTATAACCCTAGCTAGGAATTTTAAGGAATGCAGATAGGATTATCTCCATTGTAAGGATAGTGGCAGTCTGGCCATGGTGTGTAAGGTAGGTCTGGATTTGGGTGAAGTAATTGTTCCGAAGGAAAGATGAGAGAAATAAGTGCTCCAGTGCAGAGGGGAAAAGGCGACAGTGGCCCAGCATTAAGCATTCCTGGAATAGATTTTAACTGAGAAAATAAGACCGATAACTGACACATTGATAAAGGATGAACACTGAGTTTAAAAAGGGAAATGGCCATGTTGATTATGTGTTTGTCAGTAAAAACACGTGAAAAGTTTGAGAGGCTAGGAAAAGGCTGTATGGGCATACAAGACTGGTAGGGATGCAGTGTAGGTGAGTGTGAGAATGCATGATGCAGAAGGTAATTTGAAAACAATGAGAAGGTTTCATGATGCAAATACGTAGCGTTTTAGTTTCTCTACACATGCCAGTTATTGGTCTGACACACAAGTGGATCTCAGACAAGGCTGTTACTATGTCCACTTAGACCCATGTCTAGTAAGTATTGTAATGGTATGATAATGAGAGACGCCAGAGTACGGATGAAAAAAAAAGGCTTGTGAATGAGAAGTTCAGTGATTGATGTTTGCAGATGGTACAGTTATAGTTGGTAATAATGAAGAGATTTTACAGGGACCTCCAGCAAGCAAAGTCTGTAACAACAGTTCATGAAGGCTATTGCTGTTGTTGATTAAGCTGAACTTTTTTCAGGAGGGTTCTTGCTCGTGGAGCGGCCCGATTTGCCAGCATCCACCAGCACACTGTCAACAGACGATTTCAATGCTCTTGTGGCTACTCTGATTCTGACTTTGTGTATTGCATATAAAGGATGATAGCTCGTACAACTTGATAGTTTGCTATGATCAGCGCCACTGACCATAGTAAGTAAGCTATTAACAGGCCCAGTCACCTTGAAATCTGCCATGTGAGAAGCCCAGAAAAGTTTGCTCTTTAATATTAACCTAAGAAACCCGGTTTCTGTCACACGAAGACTTCTGTGTCAGTTTATGTACATGTCCTGATCTTGGTGGATGCCTTTTTTACAATAACGGCAGAATAACTGCTACCTTCAAAATAAAGACCTTTGAAAATTTCATCAAAAGGAAGCTGAAGCTGTAATTTTCTGTAACGTAAAGCTTGAAATTTAACAAAGGGAAGACCTAAATATGTGTCATTTGAAAGAAACACCAACTTAAGATATCATAATACTTACAATCCTTTCTAAAGGCAAAACCCAGTGGGACAGGCAACGCTCTGCCCAGTGAAAATTAGTTCAAGGAAAAGGAAGGAAGAAGGTTGTCGCTTAACCTCGAAAGTGATACACTTGCCTTTAATCGGGAAGAAAATTCTAAGCTTGGCAGTAGACGAAAAAAAGCAGTAACTGAACTGAGCAATGCAAGCGTTACAAATTTCCCTAGAGGAAATTTGGAAAGAGGTGTCTTGGCAGGTGTTTTGAGGCCGCCTGACAGGAGGAGGGACTATGCTCTTGAGCCTAAAGGTGCCAGCCGGCGCTGAATGGCCTTCGTGGCCCCAGTTCCTGGGCTTTGGCCCTAAATATCATGCATGCATCCATCCAAAGGTGCCAGCGACTGAAGCAGAAAGAGACAGAGAAGCCGCCTTATGCTAGAGAGAAAGAGGACCAAGAGATGTGGCAAAACTGAGTCCACTGATATAAAAAGCAGTTTTAGATTCAGTCTTACTGAGGAGGAAGACGAGAGCTGAAGCATCCTAACGGTGAGAGCAATGCTCTCAAATTGGGCCAATAAAGAAAAGAATTCACGGCATTTAAGCAAGACTCTTTCTTGTAAAGGTAAATTTGTTAGTCTGGATTATGTGATATTGTCAAGACTAAGTCTAAAGCAGCATGAATATTGAGATATTGATAGAAGTTAGATGTTCAGTTACACAAGAAAGTAGACAAAGAATTAGGCAGAAAATGAGTTCCTCAAATGAGGTGCAATTTTGTGTTGTAGTTGAAGTATTCATGAATCAAGAGCTATGAAACTTGATCCTGACTTATTTGTGTAATTAAACATATAGAAGACCTCGAAACGTGAAGCCTCATTTTTTTCCCTGCCACACTATGTGTACAGGAGAAATGATATTACCTTCTTGCAGGTTCAGACCCCGTTTTTTCTTTCATCTTCTCTTATTTCCTATTTCTTTCGTGGAACTTTCTTCTAAAAAGTTTAAATCTCCCTCCAACTTTAGACTCTAGTATTGTCTACCTTTCCCTCTCATTGTTCTTTTTCTGTATGGCATACCCCAAAAGGCATTTGTATATCTTTCTTATTCTGTATCTTCTCTTTCTTAAATTTTCCATTTTCTTTCCTGTCACTGTTCTCTTTAAAAGAACATAGTATCTATCTCCTCCATGACATGCATACCTCAACTATCTGGCCCTATCTTTTTACCCTTTGTCATCCTTTCCTTTCTCCCTCTTCCATTCCTCTTTACGGCATGCTCTCTTCACTCTTTTGAAAAGCCAAGGCCATGTTTTTCCCTTATTTTTTCATGCAGGCTTAGATCCGTGTCTTTGTGTTTGTTTTGTCGCGTCTGCTTTTTTCTTGTTTTTCAAGTTTACACCTTTTTTCGTTGTATCTTTAGCTTCCCTCTTCTACTTTTGCCGTTTATCCGTCATAGCTTGTTATATTCTTAAAACATTTCTACCGTTTTCTGTTTTTCTCTCTTCTGCCTATTTCTTTCGTTTTTGTTTTGTCGACGTGCTATGTTTTATGATGCTGACGTTTCTACACGTTTCTTCAGGTTTAGACCTCTCGCTTTTCCCATTTTACCTTCCTTTCCCATTAACTCATTTTTCCTCTAAGGTGACTGGACTTTTGAGGAGGAATATACGAGACTTTTCACGGGTTTAGACGAAGGCTTTTTCCCGTTTGTCTTTTTTTTTTTTTCTGCTTTCTCTTCACTTTATACTTTGACCTTCACGTCATGCTCTTTTCTGAGAGGAGTTTTCTTATCTTTATTTTCAAGTTCTGGTCTAAATCACTTCCGTTTTTGCTCGGCACTATATGGTCCCTTTTATAGACACCTATATCTTTCTGCAGGCCTGGATCGCATTTTTGTCATTATTATCTATCTTCCACTAATTTTGCTTTCCATTTAAGGCATTTTGTCTTTTAGAATGACCTGTTTGTGTCCTTGCTTAGCTTTAGGTTTAGACCCCCTTTATGTTCGTCTTTTTATTTTGGGATATTTTTTTGTTTTAAAAGGACATGTCTGCAGGTTCCTTCAGGGAAGAGACCTGTCTTTCTCTTTGTTTCTATTTCATTACCTTTTCTTTTATATGATGCTCTCTTTGGAAAGACATTTCGGCATCTTTTTTTTTCGTTTCCTTTAAATAGACAATTATGAAAGTTTTCATTGTTTTTTCTTTTCTATTTTTTTTTTTGTTTTTTCGTTTGTGGAGAAATCGCATTCAAATAAGACAAGCAAAAAATTTGTTTTTATTGGTATCGACTCTCTCTCTCTCTCTCTCTCTCTCTCTCTCTCTCTCTCTCTCTCTCTCTCTCTCTCTCTCTCTCATCCCTTCCTCTTCTTTCATTTTGTCTTGGTGGCCTCGTCTCTCTCTCTCTCTCTCTCTCTCTCTCTCTCTCTCTCTCTCTCTCTCTCTCTCTCTCTCTCTTTCATCTTTATCTCATCCCTTCCTTTTCTTTCATTTTGTCTTTGTGGCCTGCTATCCTTAGAAAGCACACGCCTACATTTCCTCACTTTGAAAACGGACTTTTTTTTTTCCCTTTCTCCTTTCCTTTTACCTTTTCTTTTGGGGTGGAGGTGTGAAGGTCTTCGGCTGCCTGCATTGGCAGCGCCCCCCCCCCCAACAACGAGAATTTCTCCTCCATGGCTTGGTGGTTCATTGCCTCATTCAGTGAACAAACGCCTTTATGTCAGGAGGTACACTAGTTCCGTCTCCTTATTTTAAAAGGTTTATTTATACAAATACTTTGTAAAATGCAGCATTTAATTATATATATATATTTTTAAGGATGACATATAATTTTGTCACATGAATGAACTTATTACATATAACTGTTAACTGGTTTGATAGCTGGAATTTTTACTTGGTTAGTCTTTCGGACAGCTGAATAAGGGGTAGCCTATTGAAGAAATGATTATTCATCCTGGAACGAATTAACTGAAGTCATGCTTTATCTAAGTTTCCCTCAATTACTGGTGTCATTATGACGAAAGGTATAGGATACGCTATTGAAACGCAGGAGTACCTGCATGATCACGGTCTACGAGAGAGGCTATACTTTACATTCACATTTTCAGAGGCAGTGTCAGGGACCTGAAAAGTTGTCAGGTTACAGCCTCCAGTAGTGGTGTTCAAAACTAGGCTGGACCTATTCTCTGATCATTTTCTCTGGCAAATGTGCAGTTGTTGTATGTGACACTAAGGAAACTTAATTTTTTACTTGGATAAGAATTGTAGATATAAAAAACTCAGTAGAATGGACTATTAGGTGAAAACAGAGAGAGAGAGAGAGAGAGAGGTAGGTGGTCCTGGAATCTTGAAAGTATAACAGACTGAAATTTGACCTGACAAGTAATTTAGTAAGATGACTGAACACATGAAAGGCGCTAAAAACATTAAACAAGAACAGTTAGGTGCTTGCATGAGTGATAGTCTCTTATGACTGTACTCGGAAAATCATTCATGATTAAGGATGAACCAAGCATGGTTGATTGCTATGATTATATATGACTGATAGAATTTCCGTCCACAGGACTTGAATTATAGGACACAGATAAAAGAAACACTGATATACTTTTCCGTGAACCATTAGCGGTATTTATAGTCGGCGAGGAAAATGAAGTTACTGAACCTTACATAGTCTCAGAAACACCGGAGTCCTGATCAAAGTCTGCATGGATTCAAATTTCATAGATAACATCTTGGTGATTTTTCTTAGCCAAAGGAAATTCACAATTGCATTAAATCTCAGAGATAAACTAGTTTCGTCGTGTTTAGACGCCTATTCACCCAGTCACCTGAGTAATTTGGAGTAGGCGTTTTTACATTCAAAGTCCCCCGTGGGTAATTTTGACTTATTCAGATTTTAGTTCGCGTGAGTGTACGTTCGCTGTCAGTTTGTATTGCAGGCTTAGGTTTTCTTCATTTGTAGTTCTAAAACGTTACTTCTGGCGTAAACACTTTTGCACGCATTTTCACATAACAAGATCCACAGAAATAAGGCCAAGGTTGGGAACACAGCGCTTAAATGTCAGTCTTCGTGAGTTCAACAGGCTTTAGAGTTAATTCCAGGTTTAACTGCGCTAATTTTTGCATTTAACGTTCCTTACCCTTGATTTCAGGTTTTGTGGCACCAGCGATCCATGGAAAAAAACTCGGGTTTTGTGAGCATGTTTATGTAGCTACTGAAAGCAAACTTTATCGTTAAGTCACCGGAATTTTCACTCATACTTGGTCATAGACTACTAGCATTTATCTTTAAAAGCCATCTGGGTTTTACTAACTGTACATGTTGATGGTCAGAAGCCTTACAATTTTACAGTGTTGAAATGAATTTTATCTTGTTGTTTATTGAGAATTTACATTCAAAGAACTAGAAGAAAGTTGCTCTTAGGCTGCCAATTAGAGGTAATAAGAGCTGTTCTTTTGCAAAGTGGTTTTCATTTAAAACAAAAGTTGGTTTTTGCTTCATGATTCAAAACCTGTTGTTGGCTTTTTACTTCCCCGTAAGCGCTAAGAGTTGCCAGTTGACAACAATAATCTACCTACATACTCCTGTTGAGGATTAACCTTTGGCTCTGTAAACAGTTATGCAATCAGTGGACTGGTAATGAGAAGTGCAACTTGTCTAACAGCGTGATTAATATTAACATTCAGGGAAACGTCATTAGCTGACTGTAGCTGCAAGAACCTTAATTCAGAAGAGTTCTTGAGTAGGCCCTGAGCTGAGCAGTGTATACAGTCAGCATTATATCTCACAGGCTTGAGCAGCATTTTGACAAGGTTTGCAAATTTTTAGTTAGCATTCTGCTGTTAGTGTTGATAATATCAAGATCAGTATACCAAATTAGAGACCGCCTAGGAAAGATAGGGGTCAAATACAGACGACTATTTGATCAACATAGGATGCTATGAAACTGACAGGTATTTCGATGAAGATTCAAAAATGGCGTTTTCTTCAACTTTTTATAGCATGGCGTGTAAATCTTTCGACAGTTTCATATTATTGTTGACTGAAAGTACTTGCCAACGCTAGATATTTATACTTTTTTTTTTTGGTAATGAATAGTATGATGGAGAATTGTATCAAAGTCACTTGTGGCATTACTTCCATCGACTTCTAGCAACGTTTATGTTTGCAATACCAATAAATTTAGCCATTACTTGATAAAGATGTGTTTGATTTCTATCATATTTGAAGAAAACGTAATAGCCAAATATAAATCCACACTACAGACATATAAATGGTTCATCTCTAAACTCCAACGCTTTGGATAACATTGACATATCTTGAATTTACAGGGAAAACTTTTACTAGAAACCTCTCCTACACATTTGATAAAGAGGAAAAAATATATAGACCATTATACTGAATGGAATTAAACTTAGTAAAACTGGCACTGCATGAAAACTTGAACTTAGATGAGAGTGCTTAATTGCAATTGAAAGTTAAAATATCAATTTTGTTGTGTAAAGAATAATAATAATAATAATAATAATAATAATAATAATAATAATAATAATAATAATAATAATAATAATAATAATAATAATAATAATAATAATAATAATAATAATAATAATAATAAGACTGTGTTATACTTTCCAAACTAATTAGAATGAGAAGAGTATTAAGAAGAGGATTAAAAGCTCAAGAAAAAGAGAGGGCAAATACTAAAGAATTTAGAAAAGTTCATTATAGGAGAGAGGACGTAACGACAACAATAACAAAAAAGAAATCTAGTTACAAATAACCGAGGTTAACATACATAAACTGGAAGCCTTGTAAGTTTATTTAACAAAGTTTTGAATTGTGAATTTTCTAATGGTTGTCCAGTGAAGTAGGCGTTTTATATATCCCTTCGATTACAATAAGCATGGATGATATGAAAGAGAAGAATTGCACTGGGAGAATATGCATTTCGAGCGGGATCACATGACGTCACTGCTTGAGTTGCCAGCAATCATGAGATTTACTTCCGCCTGGAAAGAGAACAAAGAAATTACAGATGTATTATTCATTCTGTTACTTAGGGTTAATTTATTACCTCCTTTATTTTTGGTATACTTATTGTTTTTCTTATGAAATGTATAATATTTATTGGACAAACAAGAAAACACGCACTTATACACATCATGCACAAATATCTATCTATCTATCTATCTATCTATATATATATATATATATATATATATATATATATATATATATATATATATATATATATATATATATATATATATATATATATATATATATATATATATATATATATATATATATATATATATATATATATATATATCCTCAGACCCCTTTTGAAGAAGATGACCCAAGAAACGCGACCGCCAGATCCATCGCCAAACGGGAGCTAATGAGGCCAAAAACCACTAGGAATTTGGTCAATCTCCTCCTTCTTAAGAAACGCCACCTCCTTAACATCGGAGGCCTAAGGCCACACCTTCATGTTTTTGTATATATACCATTGTAACTTTCCACCTGTCCATATTCTACCAGTGAACAGGGGCACAGAAACAAGTGCCCGAAATATATGGTTTCAACGTTTAAATAGTGTTTTATGGGCCTTCTTATTTTCATATATATATATATATATATATATATATATATATATATATATATATATATATATATATATATATATATATATATATATATATATAGTTCTCAAAAACCTGAGGCCGTCATCGTTTCACCCAAGCCCCACTGACTGATACAAAGACCTCCAGAGGCCTCCCCTCTCCCAAAGCTCCTATCAACTGATCTGTAGCTTTGTTTGAATGACATAAAGATTTAATGGTGAAGCCTTTGCTTTCTCACCTAAAGCAAGAGATGGGATTGAAGTAACACTGATGGTACCGTATCTGTCTCTTCATTGTGGGTATATCTGCTGACAGCCCAGACAGAGGAGCAAACATCCTCTTGGCCTTAACTTCTGCGAGGATGGCAGCCTCTTCCTCCGCCTCCTGTGCAGCCTCCTTCTCCCTTTCGCTCTCTTCCTTGGCTCTCTTGATGGCTGGCTGCTCTCGTAGGTTTTCGCTCAGTTCAGAAGCCACGCGACTTAGGATTAAGTCTTTTAATACTGCTAGTTCCTGCGAACAAAGAAAGGCTTTAGAGTTTGTAACTTTTCCTAATAAATGCTGTGAAGTATTGCAATTTCCAGTCATGATTACAGACCTAGATATTTATCACAGTTCTGGGCAAAGAGTTCACATTAATACACTGGTAATTACGTCATTTTTTCATGGGTTTGTAAGATTTTGTGTCAAAGTTTTTGCAGACAGCATTGCATGATTATGGTAAATTATTGTCGTATTCTTGAAATTATTTTACAAAAGACTTTACGATGTATGTATGTATGTATGTATGTATGTATGTATGTATGTATGTATGTATGTATGTATGTATGTATGTATGTATGCCTGCATGTATGTATGTATGTATGCATGCATGTATGTATGTATGTATATATGTATGTATGCATGTATGTATGTATGTATGTTGCCCGTATACTTTTCCGAATAGAAATAAGTTCCTTCAGGTCTTGTTCCCCCGCGATTCTTATCTAATATTTCGGGTAGCTCTAGAGGTTTGGTTAAACTGACGACCATCGGAATCCGTAGAGCTTCCAGATAGATTGTTTATACATTTAAGGGAATAGAAGATCTTTGGTAGTGGACGATGTGGCACTGTGACACCAAAAGCATGGGAAAAATATCGCAGACTAAATGGATGAAAAAAGACATAACACGTAATGTCGCAGGAATATCTTGAATAAACTGTCAGAATGCTGAGCTTAATTGTCACTGAATTTAACAGGAAGGGAAAAGAAAGGCGAGGAAACTTGTAGGCAAAAAAATCTAAGCATGAAATGAATACACTATCGGCTCCCTATTTAGAAAGACTGATGAGTCCTAATCCTTCCCATACTGGCAAAGAGCGAGCTGTTGGGAATACAGGCATACACACTTACTCACACACACCTATATACATGTATGTGTATATATATACATGTATATATATGTATATGTATATACATATATGTATGTATATATATATATATATATATATATATATATATATATATATATATATATATATATATATATATATATATATATATATATATATACGTATGTGTGAAGTTTTGTCGTTTATTGTTGCGAGACTTTTGTATACTCGCAAATGTTAAGCTATAAATATTGTTAATATTCGATTTTACTCTATCTTGCGAGTAACTTACATCCAGAAGGGCCGAATTCTTATGGCGATATGGCGACGGTTTATCAATTTCCAAACCAAAGGCCCGCAGGTTCGAATCTTGAGCCGGCCAGTAGCACTTACTAATCACAATTTCATTTGAGTCTAAGTTATTCCGAAGGTAGCCTACTGAGTTCGGTACTATGCGATAATAGTGGCTTAATATTTAGGATGTATATATATATGTATATATATGTATATATATATATATATATATATATATATATAAACAGTATATATATGCATATAAAACATATATATATATACATATATATATTTATAAATATATATATATATATATATATATATATATATATATATATATATATATATATATATATATAGAGAGAGAGAGAGAGAGAGAGAGAGAGATACACACGAACGCATACACGTATAAATAAATAAATATATATATATATATATATATATATATATATATATATATATATATATATATATATATGTATATGTGTATATCTCTCTCTCTCTCTCTCTCTCTCTCTCTCTCTCTCTCTCTCTCTCTCTCTTTATATATATATATATATATATATATATATATATATATATATATATATATTTATATATAAATATATATATATATATATATATATATATATATATATATATATATATATATATATATATATATATATATATATATATATATATATATATATATATATATATGTATATTCATGCTTATACAGTGCATTTTGTGTTGTAACCCACAGGAGAAAAGAAAAAGCCCTTTACGACGCTATTTTTACTGCTTCCCAAAAAAGCTCGATGTGCCTGTAGGTCCTTCTGACCTTTCAGGACCTATTTGGCCCAAATGAAGCAGCCGGATGCACCTGTCTTCACCTTCGCCGAATGGAGAGGAACGTGAACAAAAACAATAATAAGATAAAAAGAAATAGAATGATATAAACTTTACGTGAAGGAAAATAATAAGAAACATTAACGTTACCACTACTACTCTGAGCAAATTTTTATGAACATAAATTATGAATGATAGTGACTGTAATTATGAGTCACAAATCAAAGGGGGAGCCCAGCCCTTCAGTTGGGCCACTGCGTCTGCTTTATAAATAATGTCGTAGTTCTTCTCAGTCTTTTCATTCATATCTTCGCAACGCTTAGTACTAGATACAGATTGCAGTTAACTCCGACAGTCTTGCCTTTTCTTCTGACCAATAACATAGTTTTACAGAAGTTATATACCAGATGTGACCAAATAAAGAGATGCTTTTCCTATTCATGCATTGCTGTTTAAGCATTGGAACTTTAGAAGTTGAATTTCTGGTTCTCATTTCGAAGTTTATCTTATTTGTTTTTCTTTTATTAGTTTGCTTATTTTCTTCTTTTCCAGCTAGGGCAGCAATTCGGATCCTTTTACCTTTTTTTTGGATCAGGTAATGAGTATCCTCATCTGTTAGAGACGCTTAGATATAATTGACGCTGTATAATTGACAAAAAGGAGAAAGGGTCTCGGTCGAAAATTTCAAATCGAAATTTCCTAACTGGTGCCTGAATCTCCGGTGGGCTCATCGTCGAGAAACCTTTTTGAATTTCAATTGAATCGGACAATTTTTCCCCTTTGTTGACCCACCAGCATCACAAAACGGTTCAATCTTTCCACAGAATTGGAAAAAAGAAATTCGATATCCGTTTATCTCGATTTTTCTGAAACCATTTCGATACGCATTTTTTTATATATATTTTTTTGTAGTTCCGTAAACGGCCGCATGTATTTTCTTGGGCTTCTCAGGCTCAGATTTCCTGATTTCCTATTCTAGATTTCCTGGTGATCAATCATAGTCCAGAGTTGCTTTTTGGAATTGCCTGCTCTCAGTGAGGCCGCTTTTAAATGGATTTACGTAATGGGTATATCACAGTTTTTTTTTTAATTCCCACTGAGGATGCGCTCACGGTTTGTATTTACGTCGCAGCGTTCTCGCGCGTGGCTCTTTTATTTTCTATTTTTAGTTTTATGCTTCCGCAATGACAATGAAGATATGACTCTCGCCATTGTATGTTTTTGGCTATGTTTGTTTGTCTGTTAACTGTTCTTCTAAGATTACTCAGAAAGTTTTGCGTGGATTTTTACTAGAGTTCGAGTCAGTCTTGTGATTGACAATAAGCGACTGGATCTTGGGACAGCTAGGAATGTAAGCCTAGGGGAGAAAGGACCTTTTGTTGGTAGGCTCCAGGCCAAGGAAACTGAAAATCTACACACCATTACTGCAGATTATTTTGCTGTCAATCTGAATATTTGTTTCTGCAACAAACAAACTGGTTCTGGTCGCATACTTGTTATTGTTGTTATTATTCGTTGTTCTTTTTGATTTACCCTGGTAAAAAAAGGTGATCAAAAATGGAAAAACGAATTCATGCTCTTCCCCAATGGACAGCTTTTGGTGTAGGAATTTTTCAGATGAAAATCTGTATCAGAAATGATATATTATATATATATATAATATATATATATATATATATATATATATATATATATATATATATATATATATATATATATATATATATATATATCTTTATATATATATATATGTTCTTATATATAGCTTTTCTGACGTTTTCAGTGTTGCTGGTCAAGCTTATTCTGGGACTCAAGGCTTTACTTTTTTTTTAGTCTGGTGTTAATTTACATGGGGTAATTAATCCAGTTTAGCACTTATATATATTAGCGAACAGGAGTTACTCTCTCTCTCTCTCTCTCTCTCTCTCTCTCTCTCTCTCTCTCTCTCTCTCTCGATCACGTCAGATTTTAGCTAGAAGAAGAAGATGTATTGCTGACAATAATTAAAACAGAAGAGTAATGCCGCTGGTATTGACATGACTGCAAGTTCGTGTTGCAGCGGACACTTGGATAAGGAAGCGTTCTGCCGTCAGTGACATTAGTTTAATGCCATAGTGAAAGGCGAGGTGGCAAATTATCCTTTTTAATTACACTTTCCTTTGCTTTGTCCACAGCAGTACCAATCGTCCTGAGTACCTTCGCAGGAAGGTAACCTAATCTAGTTCTATACCGGATTCTTTCTCCATTACGCTCTTACAGGGCATTCGAAAAACATGGCTGATAAGAATGACAAAGCCCTCTCACTGAAGAGATTATCATATCAAAACGTTACCTAACCACACCGAATTTTTAAAATGCTGAAAAATTGTGAGAAATCAGGTCTTCCGTAACGATGTATCTCTTAAGCTTTCGTAAGAATATAAGAGAGAGAGAGAGAGAGAGAGATTAGGCAAAGGGTTTTCTTTCTTTTCGAGGTGAAATAAAGATTTAACTTTTCATATGACTTCCATGAAGCCGAACTTGTTCCTTGATGCGTCTCGATACTGCGTTCGATTTCTCTGCTCCGTCTTGGTCCTTTCCATTTGTAATCCTGCTCACTTAATCTGCGTTCCACATTCTCCCTTTCCTTTTGCTTCCTCCCTCCCTCCCTCCCTCCTTGCTCGGCTCAATCGTCAGTCTTCCATTCTTTAAAAGCTGACGGATTAATTCGGCCTCTTCTGGTCGGCTGGTCTTGAAGCCTTCTCTGGCATTAAGGTGCGCGGGCGAACCTCAGTTTAGCCTGAGCAGGATAACGCCTTGGAGGAAATATAAGGGATCATAGAGCACAACGTCAGGCTAGCCTGGCAAAAACAACAGCTACGTTCCCGTAGGGAGGTAGTGCCGTCAGTGAACCTCATCCTGCGCACTGTAGGCATTACTAAAGGATGTTTACAGTGTCCCTTCGGCCCCTAGCTGCTCCTACTTTTTACCTTTTTACTTAACTCTTTGGAAAGAAAGAAGTCGCCAAAAATAGAGAGCTGGTGAATGCTAGAAATGCCAAAATAGACTTTCATTATGGCCAGATAAGGGACACGTTCTCAGCGAAGGATTTATGGTAATTGCTCTTTTTACTTCTGTTTCGTAATGTTATATATATAACAGTCTATGTAAAATTACTGAGACTGTGCTTCCTCTCTGAGCCTTTTTGTAACCTACACCAAGAACACTGGAAATGTTATTGCTTGGCTTGTGTACGTGTATTATCACTTTTACCATCAATCAAGTTTAGACATGTTATTATTATTACTGTTGTTATCATTATTACTTCTGCATACCTCATAGCCATTTTCATCATTGCTACTGTCATATAGGTGTTATTATCGTATGTTCATTATTGTTATTCAGACGCAGATATGTGAGTCATTTCGAGGCGTTATATTTCCTTCTCTTTTTGATGTGGATGAATACGTGATTTATATGTATCGGTATAGCTCGCAGAGCCTCGATGGCTCGGTCGGTAGAGCAGCAGACTCGGACTTCATAAGAAGTCTGTGTCGCGGGTTCAAATCCGCAGCCGACCAGTCAGAGGGGCGGAAACTTTGCTATCCGTGTAGACACCCCGGGATTATGTACGTAATCAACGGATAGATTTGCTGAAAGCAAATGGGTGTTACAGACTAATACTCACACAAACAAAGCCACTCCAACACCTTCTTAAAACATAACAGACGCCTCACACGTCTCGAACTGTCGGCCTAACCGATCACGTCTCCTCGCTGCTGGGAGAAAGGGAGCTGGGGATTTGGCATGATACATATACACATGTGCTACCGGGGTCTAAGCGATGTCTGGAAGGGCAGCCGATTGAGGCTAAGGCCTACCCCAATGCCAAATCAAAGTCCTTCAAAAGAAGGCATCGTGCTTACCCCATATGAAAAATGGGAAAAAGCATGTTAAATGAAGAAGAAGAAGATGTATCGGTATAGCTCGCATTGTAATGACTCCGATGTTCAAGCCCAGTGCTATAATATAATAGTAACTGACAGGAGTTGCTCCTCTATGCGACTGAACCCTTTTGGCCGCTCTGTACTGGTACAGTATATGCATCTTTTACTGTACACTCACAGGATGGGAAGGGGTCCAGTAAACTACCCTCTCACGAGGCACAATTTCAGTTTCAATTTCCATTCCTGTTTCCTTCCTTTCTTCAGTCTTGTTGTCCAACCTCTCTAACCTAACTGTTACTTCTCAGTGCAGCTGTGAGATTTTCCCCCAGTTCCACCTTCAGAGCTTTGTAGCTCATCTCCTTTATTTTCTGGATTTCTTTATCTTGCTGTCCAACCACTCCAACACCCCCTTTTTCACTAGCTTAGGAGCCGAAGGGCCGAAAGTGCCCCAGTGCTTGGCTTGACGTCCTGAACTTGGAAAAGTCAATCAGAACAACAGCTACGGATTTGGGGAGTGGAAAGCAGCTGAGAAATCGAGGGGCGGGGGCGGGGCGGGGGGGGGGGCGAGTGCAAGGACATCTAATGGCCTTTAACTCATCGGGATTCTTTATATTTGCTTTCATCATATTTTCCCCCATCTCTTATTTAATTACTCCTCACCTTCCCACTCCCCTCCCCTCCCCTCCCCTCCCCTCCCCAAGGGTTATACTGCGTTCGTGCCTCGCTTTTCGCCTCTGCCCTTTCTTGTCGTTCATGCCAAAACTTGTCCTTCTTTATTCCTTGCCCTGATAGTCTGCTTTTCACATCCTCATTACCCTCTTCTTCATTTAACTCCCTTTTCCATTATCAAAGTAATCGTTTAATTTGTAATCTCTCTTTCTTGCTTTCATAATTCTCCCTTTTCGGTGTTATTTGTCTCTTTATCTCTTTTACCGTTGTTAACTTCACTACTATTCTTATCCTTATGTAGCCGCCTACGCTGAATTTTTGCTCTCTTCAAATATTTCTGCCCATCGCCATTTCTTCTTCATTTTCAAATTTTCTTCATTTATTCTTTTGGCACTCCACAACTCCTCCTTTTTTCTTTCTTTATTCTGAAATTTGTTTTCACTTTATTTTGATCTACTTTCTATTTGGAAATAATTCATGACTTCTCTCGACCTTTACTGACATCTTTGTCTGGACTTTCTTAGTCAGACAAACAACCGAAATTTTATTAACTTTCGTAATTGTTTCTTTTTACATTTTCTATTAGTTCACATAACCATACCGCCTTTTTTTCCCTTTCCCCGAATATGATGCAGTTAAATAATGTATTCCATAAATCATTCTACATCATAATAAAAAAATATCCGTTTCTCAGTTTTTCGTTCATGGGAAATTTTCAGTGCTTATCGTAATCCCAGCCGCGATAGCCTTTTGTATCAGCCCATCAGCCATGTTATAGCCTATGGAAGAGAAGTCTTCACTTCCTTCAACTCATCCTTCAGCCCATTTATTGTTTAGCCCAGGAAGCTTCCTCCCTACGCCATCCATTTTCCAGCAGAGAGTATCTTCAGTCTTCATCTATCTTCAATCCTCATCTCTCAGAGGCGTCAGCGGGCGACTGGCAACCCACTGAATCTGGGTTCTAATTTTCCATCTCGCAGGAACAGACAGTTTCTCTCTCCCTCGCAGCTCCTCCAGTCTCTCCTTCTCTCTCTCTCTCTCTCTCTCTCTCTCTCTCTCTCTCTCCGTCTGGCGACATGATTGGCCCAAGGCTTCACACGCTTCTATTTTGTAATGTTCTCATTCTGAGATAATGCCATCAATTATGATAATCATTTACGCAGTTTCTCTATTTTTCGCAAGACGAGAAATTTATGTTATGTTGTTCAGTGTCTAACGCATCCTTTTTTTAAAGCATGTGGTAAACTACTGATCAAATCTGTTTATATATAGGTATATAATATATATATATATATATGTATATAAAATACACATATATATTTCATATATATTTCTATATGTATATATATTATATATATATGTGTGTATATATATATATATATATATATATATATATATATATATATATATATATATATATATATATATATATATATATATATATATACATACATATATATATTGCTGCTTTCATAAGGATTCTTTCAAAACAAGGATGATTTATTGGTTGATTATGTTCAGCCTGTATATCGTGGCTAAAATAACAGTCCCAGGATAAAAGTCGTATTATTCGTCAGATTGTCGACTTGAATTGTTTTTAACGTCTATCTAAAACGAAACATATCTTTTTATGTGTTGCCGTTGGTTGATCTAAGAAAAATAATTTTCGAGAAGACATTTTATAAATGAAATTACGAATAAATCAAGATTTTTATTTTATGGATAGTTCTTGCCAAATCTTTTTCGTTGTTACAATAGCGTCGATTTTAATGTTAGATTTTATCGATTTTTTAAATTTTTACTTTTATGAGTGGAAACAAACATTATGAATTTATAGCTGTAAATATCTTTATAATAATAATAATCCCTTAGCGATGTCAGACCATTAACCCGTAAATGCTTACAGCACATGGATGTGCGTGAAACCTTCATTGAATAATAATATTGTCCTCTGGCGCGGACCATCGGGGTAATATCCTCCCTCCATGATGGTTGGCAGGCTTTAATTGAAAGCATCAGATTCCTACCAAGTAATTTGCCTTCAAATTCTTCGTCAGCATATTCATTACATAAACTCAGAATGAAACAAGTTACAGTTGCTGCCTTATGGGGATAGCATGAAGCCAGTTGACAAACCAACTGAGAAGGAAAGTTAAAGTTGAGAAGTTATGGAAGACGACGCGCGGTAGGGGAGGTACAAACTCCACGAAGGACATTCTAATCCATTTTTTTTTATTTACTTTCATACATACCGTAAATTTATCAATGTGTTTCATTTGATATTCTCAGCGTCACCAGGGTGAGCTTTCAGGATCAGTAAATGCTATGCAAAAGTAATAATGGCACTCACATAATTGGAGCATGCGTTCCTCTTCGTTATAACGTCCTCTCTTGATCTGTCTTTCTTTTGTAGTTCATGTTTGTTCCTCAGTCAGTCAGTCAATCATACGTTCCTGAGACAGGGAGGCGGAAGCTCTTCAGAGGTGCAGCTCGCGCCTCGCTTAGATCTCCTTGGAATGACTTAGTCTTGTCTTTGGAGGAAGAAGTCTTCCCCTGGCTACAGGGAAAGTTGGTCTTATCTTGATGACTCACGAAATCTCCTTACGGTGTTTGCTAGTCTACCTTTCTTCCTCTTTTCCATACAAATGGCGATTTATCTAGGTTTCCTGTTATAAAGGCCACTCTCTTTAATTCTTATTTTTCATCCGTCTTATTCCCTATTAATTCCGATAGTCATAACCCCTCAACTTTGTCCCTCTCGTAAGGTTTGTAAGGTTCTTGCATTCCATAAGAATAAATAGCAAGGCATGTGGCTTGGACCGTATTCCTGTTCTTCATCTTGTAGCTTAAAATGGCCTTATGTTAACAAAGGCTCTTGCTCCTTTTGTTCTTAATTGTTAAACAGTGCACTTACTCTTCTTCTCAGAAACACACAGTAAGTCAGCCTATCTAATATTTCTAAAGTTTTATGAGACTTTACTCGAACCAAATTTCTAAAACATATGAAACGAATTTTTTCTTTTCGTCTCATCAGTATGGCTTCCAATCACGAGCTATTGCATACAGCGCTCTCTCTCCCGTGTCACTAATGATAAACCATTTTTCCTGGTGGACTTTGAGGAGTCTATGGTTTTACTTCTTTCTGTAAAGCCATTTCTACCCTTTTACCCAACCACTTTGTGGATGCTGTTGTGGCATAGCAATACCTGCTCTCCTGTCCATCATTAGCGGTGTCCCTCACAATTTAGTTTTCGCTTCCAGGCCTCGTCCTCCTCTTTATCAGAGGCTTTCAGTCTACCTCCTCGCCAAAAACCCAACCCTCTATATTTCTTCTCTTTTCACCTTCCAACCCTCTTTTGTCACGAGCATTCAGAATCCAGTTTTTCTTTCATTATCTTTGTTCTGATCTTGTAGGTGCAGTTCATAAACATATTGAGTGGTTAGGTTTCTCCAAAGTTTTCCCTGGATATTACATAATTCATATTACTAAGTCTACAAAAAAAAAAAAAAATATGGGTGTTTGGGTTGTGTCATAAATATGATTTTTTTTTATGGCAGTTAGATGCCGACAAGGTTTATGGCCTATGGTTAATTCAGGTCGGAGTTCATCTCAAATTTATTTTTATAATATTTCGTTTTGATACGTGCTTCGATGTGAAAAATAGTACTTAACATCAAGCATTACTAATTTCTTATTATACCGCGCTGCACTCGTACAAACTTGAGCAAAAGACAGAATGAAAATATAGGATAGCATACGCAGCACACACGACCCATAGTACTTTGTCAGATCAGTACTTTAGGTAAAATCAAAGGCGTCACTTGCGTTTTGTAAACTCTGTCTCATATCTACATGAAAATAATAATAATAATATCAGAATATATTTCTATAACTCATGCTCAACTGGAGATCAAAAGTATATGGAAATTAAGTCAACTTTTCATTATGTAAATATGACCACTTAAGAAATTTAACTTTTCGAGTTTTCTGATTTGCGAAATCTCTTCTTACGTATTGAAAGTCGAGACCCGGTAACAAATTTTTTGCCATGTAGAAGAGCGAAACGAAATCATTTTTAGACGTTGTTCTTTTATTTTTGCCAGAGCTTCAATCTTGAACAACCTAAGTTTCGAGAAGATATATACTGTCTTCAGTGCAGTGTAACACCATGAGACATAAAGACGTCAGACATCTTATTCCAGCACTTGAAAAGGCTCTCTACGACTCGTGTTGCAAGAGCAGGTGATATGACATTAATTAATTAGAGCCAAAGCTTTGCAGTTCATTTCCTCTACAAAAATCATTAATATTTGCGGCAGCATAGGATGCAAAATTGAATAATTTCATCACCGCAGCTAGTCTCAGTGTTAGAAGGATAACGATGAACTAACAAACCATGGTACTGTTACAGTGAGCTCATTTCCAGTACCGGCACTTGAGACAGGATAAGCTGAAGTGCCGCATGCTAGTGCACATTCAACTGATCAGTAATGCTAAGAATGGCATCCACTCGAAATATTTCTTTCCTTCATTTCTGTCCTCATTAAACTGTTTCTTCGGCTTCCCTCTTCTGCTAGTGTTCTGATATAAGAAGTGTCAGTTTCGCAGAGCTCTTCCTTGTTCTTCAAAATTATCCAGTTCTGAGCGTAATGGTTTCTGAAACTGATTTGATATTTGCTCTTCCCTCGTCAAGTAGTGTGTCTCTCTTTGTGATCACCTGTAACCTGTTTCAGAGATCCAAGAATCCTCTTGAAGCCTTTTCGCAGAGCACAGTTGCACCAGCCTGACATGACCAATGCGTATCTGAAAGTTGTTTGGGCTCTGGTACCTGTGTGTCTAAATGCATTGACAACTAGAAATTGCTTGAAGTACATTAAAAGAAGTGAACAGCGGCAGGACAATAGCCAACAGTGCTTACTCCTTACAAGTTGAAGAGTAAGTATGAGGCAACAATTGATGGGAAAAATATAAGCTTTTATATCATTGTATGTGCCACTCATGTTTTGACCACGGCAATTATTTGCATCTATTTTATTGGTCATTACTAGTCCTCTTAGTCAAGTAGCCAGTCCATCTGCTGCATGTGTTTCAATGTTAACTAAAGAAAGGGGTATTTCAACCGGTCCGATATCCTTACATAACCAACTGCTATTTACAGTTAATCAATATGAGACATATCTGATGTAATACCAATGGATACATTTTAGTACTTTGATATTTTTCAATACAACCCCCCTTCTCTACTGCAGGGTATATCAGTGCTCTAAGAAAGTTGTTCAAATTGTATAATTTTTCATTTTATTCTGTTAATTAGTATCGTTGATGGTCCAGTGAAAGCCCAGTGTGTGATGCTACAGCCTTATTGGCCACACTGTGAGAGACAGTCTGCTGTTTTCTTGTCGGTTAAGCCTTACTTGTTCCGCATCCATTCCGTCTCATTTGGTAGGATGCCTCCTGAAGCACACACCAGTTACCTTAGACATTCCAATACCCTACCAAGCCTATGGCCCATAATATGTTCGGGAAGGCAATTCATTCATCTTTAGGTGAGGGTCCGTGCTGTCGTAACGCAGCTCAACCCGAACAAAGCAACCGGATTTCATCCTTCGAGCTGTTTTTGTCTGCCAAATTCCGCGGAAGGCGCTCCTCGAAGTGAGAGGATTAAGCAAAACACAATATAGTCACGCTTGCATTATTCTCTACCGTCTGAATTTTAAAAAAAAGTACGTGTCATGAGCTTCCACTTCCCAGAAGTTGTTAATATTCCTTTTGTTTACGAACTGACATCTGTCTCAAAATTATCTCGGAATTGCCCAGAGAAGCGTTCTCTAAATATAACCGACGAGTGCGACATCTTCACGAGGATAAGAAACTCTGGATGAAGTGTGTCAGGCGTGCGTTAAGAACAGGTGAGTTTACTATCCTTGTTCAAGGAACCTGTTAGTTAGTTACTGTACTATATTTGATAAATTATGAGGTATCCGGAAATTCACCGGTGTTTTAGTTACGATAAAAAATAACATTTTAATGGACATAAAGCAGAGCAAGTGGGTCTGACTCACTCAGTTTTTTCTTTCTCGTCCCAAAGAGTATATTTTCTCTGCCTGATTCACGTCTACTGCAGCACACAGCCAGAAAGAGGCAGCCTTGTGCAGGCAGCAGGCGTCTGATGTTGCACATTTTCTTTGCACAGGTAGAGTCGACGTTAATCAGCTGTGTGAAGTGAAGAGAGTCAACGCGCGACGGAGAGACAGCCGTGCAAAAAGAAGTTAGCGATGATTTACCCTTTCGGTGTTGATGCTGGAGAGGAGTCATAATACAAAACAAAAAAATAACTAAAAAAAAAAGAAGAGAGGGAAGGCAAACTATAAAGAGCTTGAATATTGACAACTCTGTCGATATAGTTCCTCCTGCTTTTCTTTTCTTCCTTTAAAGAGGAAAAAAACTCTGGAAGCTGAAAAGGGAAAACTTAGCAAGTTTTCACACCCAGTAGCTCACTCTTACACTCCCATCAACAGTCTTTACAATACAGGGTTCGCCATGTGATCAAAGACGTCTCTCTCTCTCTCTCTCTCTCTCTCTCTCTCTCTCTCTCTCTCTCTCTCTCAACACGATCGATCTGTAATACACTAACTGTCACAGACACGTAGCTCGGACATTTGTTTTAATATCGTTTCCACCTAAGCCTGTTCAAAGAATGACTCAGCCGCAGCATATGTAGCAAAATATTAATTCTTTGCTTCTGAAACTGTGTACTGCTGGGACATGAGTTTGAAAGTATGTATTTAAGACATTTATGTGTGATCTTATCTTTGTCTGTAAGATGTCCTTCAGTCTTACATATTTGTCGGGGACAGACTAAACAAAATTCGTCATTTACTCATTTATTTGGCTAATATTAATTTTGGCAGAACATTCCTCACTTTTGAGTTTGCTGTTTTCTATATATAATTGATTTGGTATTGGAACTGTAGTCGTTGTATTTCCTTCAAATAGTCTTCCAAATATCAATACATGTGGTTAGCATGTAAAATCACGCAACAACCCTCATAGTTCTATGCTCTATCGATTTCACAGTAAAGCATTTACCCTGCACTGCGTCCAGAACCTCTGCCCTGCTTTGAAAAGAAAGGTATGGATGGAATCTTTGTGTTTTTCGTGATTCACACTTTACATTGATTGATGTTTGAGGTCATTTATGCATTTCTTTATTCTGTCTTTTGTTTAAGTGATGCAAACTCGAAATGATCTGTAATCAGCATGACTTACTAAAGGCAATATAATTTATAATCTTTACCAAAGCTGCCTTTTAAATGTGAATTGGGATGCGGCTCCACAATGGGAAAATGAATCCTTTTTAATATTTAGACTTGAAAAAGAAGTAGCGTTCCACCGCAACATTCGCCATACATATGCTCTATTTTTAATAAAGATAAGTGACAAGGCCAGTAATTGATTTTGCCAATGGCGCTGCATTTTCATGATTTGCACTTTTTAAGATCATTTTCTCAAGTCTGAGTAGCTATGTACGTATTGTGAACCCATCTTGTTGTGAATTAATTTAAACTTATGTATCGTACGCCTCGTATGCACACACACACACATAAATACATAAATATACATATAAATATACATATATACATATATATGTATATATATATACACACACATATATATATATATATATTATATATATATATATATATATATATATATATATATATATATATATATATATATATATGTGTGTGTGTGTGTGTGTGTGTGTGTGTGTGTGTGTGTGTGTGTGTTTTTTTCCGTCAGAGTTTCTCTCTTACACAATTTTTGTTGTAGACATTGACCTCTTTGATGCACAATTTTTCATATTTCCTTACTTCTGTTTTCAATAATTCTTCGAAGTTCTGGATAAGTATACAGAGTCGTGGTGTATTTTCCATTTATTGCTAGTCCGTTTCACCCAATCTGAGGCTTTTCCTAGCAAGAACTAATGCATACTGTACAGGCGTCCTCGGCTCTATTTATACAGGCATGATTGGATTAGCGGTGGGATGGGGTAGCATGCAATAACATATTATTTCAGATTGGGCGAAACGGACCGTTGCAATAGATGGAAAATACACCACGGCTGTATACTTATCCAGAACTTCGAAGAATTATTGAAAACAGAAGTAAGGAATATGAAAAAGTGTGCATCAAAGAAGTCAATGGCGCAAAGGCAATTGTCTACAATAATATATATATATATATATATATATATATATATATATATATATATATATATATATATATATATATACATACATACATACATACATACATACATACATGCATACATACATACATACATACATACACGAGTGAGAGAGAGAGAGAGAGAGAGAGAGAGAGAGAGAGAGAGAGAGAGAGAGAGAGAGAGAGAGAGAAGGGGAGGGTGTGTATGTCTATCTAATTATAATATGTAGAATTGCATGTGAATGCATATTTAATATGCAGTTTTACAGTTAATTCATTTGCATACAACTTGTATAAGAAAAGAAACGGACGATAGATCTCTTTGTGATCATACGCAGCGTGACTTCTTCACTGAATGCAAATCGTTATTCAGACTTGAGAAAATGAAAAGCCCCAACGCGCGAACGAGCTGCTGCCTTGGGGCCAGTGGTAACCGGATACGGTAACTCAGGTCAGTCTTCACTGTAGACTGCTACCGCGGCAATAGTAAGAGGTGCAACCTGATTTTTTGATGCCGGAGGAAGTGCCAGTGGATGGGAATAGATAAAAATGTACTGCAAAGTCGAGGACGCCTTGTGAAGGGTGTAGGCCGTTTGGTTTTAGGAAATGTCCCTCATTGACGCATGGACCTCTTCACATGTGGCGAGTGGTGGAATCTGCGTCCTCTTTGCTGTGGAATTCCCAGATAGTAATACCATTTGAGTAGGGCATTGACTTTGACACCTTGTGTTTATTGCAAAAAAAAAAAAAAAAAATAGGATTCTACATTTATGGATTATGAGTTCATGGCTACGGTGCAGAAGAAAATAAATATATGATATCTGATGTTTTGGACAATGTATGCAGGAGCAGAAAGGCTAAAGAGAGATTGCGTTTAAGAGAGCTGAAAGGTGTGAAGGTGGGGAGATGCAGCAGTTGTTGTGTCAGGGAGACTGGGAGGGGTGAATGATTACAATTGCGTTAGTTCGAGCATTGTATCGGTTAGAAAAAGCTGTATTAGTGAGTGTGTAAGGACAGTGATTTGAAAGGAATGAGACTGAAAGAGTGTTTATGGGAGAATCTGAAACTTTGCTTTACTGGGTATTGGGAGCATAAAACGGGTTGTTGATCAAAGTGATTTAATTGCAAAAAGAGGTGGCTCTACAGCCAGAAAAGGAATTCCACTGAATCACAGCCTTACGGTCCAGTTAAGCTAAGTACGAGTCATTGATCGCTGTGGCTAAGTGGCACAGTAGTCAGCCTGACATTTACTGGGAGTGAATTCGCTCTCAGACTGTCGCTTTCAGGTCCACTCAGCTGCAACGGGTACCAGCATCCGCTGGGATCGAGGAAAAGGGTGTGGGACTAACAGCTTCACCTTTAAAGGCTTTCCGGTGCCACCCCTTCCAAAAGAGGTAAAAGGTGAATGCTATCTGTCTTGATGTCTAGCTATCTATCTATGTGAAATATAGGCCTTGTGTCTCGAATGAATGGGCGAACACGGAGTGCACCGGGGATGAATTTTACCCATTTTCTCCTTTGGAATATATACTGATGCGTTCCTAAGGAATATTTCTTAAATGAAGGTTGGTTGCCGATTAGGCATTTCAGGTTCAATTATCATTACATAGGCCGAGGACATTGTGCTGGTGGCCCCCTCAGCAACTGGTTTGCAAAAATTGATAGATGCCGCTTATGAGGAAGCTTTTAATATTGACTAATTTTAAGCCAGTGAAGTCAAAATGCGCTTTCAATATAAACCTGAAAGAAAACGAAAATATCAGGCCTCTCATAATTGCTAATGATGAGGCTGAGCTCGTAAAATTATTTAAGTATCAGAAGTACATTAGATTATAATGATGAAATAACTCGGACAAGAAGTAAATTTTACTCTGAATTCGACATCGTTTCAAGGCAACATTATTTTCCAGATAAAGATGTTGAAATATTCTTATTTCAAACTGTTCTATCTACAAATATTTGGCTGCGAAGTGTGGTTTGGTGGTTATTACTCCAGGAACTTATACAAAACTTTCGGTGCTGGCTACCATAAGGCAGTCAAAAAGATTTGAAACCTATTGCATGATGAAAGCAACCACTGCGCCTGTCAGCAGCCGCGGATTTAAACTCCAACATCTTATAAATAGATCTAAGATTATGTCAGCATTGCGGTTGCTATGTAACCCGTGTGATTTTGTTCAAAAGATTTTTAGCTTTTTTCATATATTTTCACTTTTGTTACAGGAAGTTTAAGAAATTTTAAATACTTTTTATGATATAGTTTCTTTATTATATAATTAAAGACGCTATTTTAACAAGAACCAGTTTTATTCATGAGAAACAATGAGGGAGTTTTGCAAAGTACAAAGGCAAGGCAAATTAATTGTAGTTGTCTTATATCATATCATTATTTATACTCTGTTCCCTACGAGAGTACGTCTTCAGGGTAGTACAGCTTTCTGAATTTTAAGTATAGCACAACAAACAGCAACGGATATGCAAAGGATTACAGTTTGATTGTCGCATATATTAAATAAATAATCCTATTTTTAACTGGAAAGGCGCAAGAAATTTTATATACGTTTTAAGGAAAATTGAATGAGACTGGTTTTATGAAAGAAAGGTTTGATACAGGGGCGTAACCAGGAATTTAGTAAAGGGCCGGGGGTCGGGGGGCACTTTTGTGGAAGATGTATCAGGGGACCGCAGCGAGCCCCTACAGCTGGCGGCGTCCGGAAAATTTTTGTTTTTTACCAATTTTAGAGATATTTTGATGCACATGAAAAAAATATACATGAAATGTTTTTTGACATATCCAAGAACCAGTATTAAGTGCTTCATCTGGTGGAATAATAATAATAATAATAATAATAATAATAATAATAATAATAATAATAATAATAATAACAACAGTTTTTGCTATTTTCCTTAAGATCAAAGATATCTCATTACACATTACTTTCATATCTCAATATACAGGCACTCAATACCCACACATTTTTTTAGCAGAACAAGGAATAAAAAAAATTCTACAGTATTTTATTTTTTTTTTTTCTGTATTGTGCCCTCCTACACATCATGCAAATAATGCTGCATCTGATCACAGCAGACAAGAGGAATATAAACAGCAGCAGAACAATGGCAAATCTGGACTTTCAGTGTGCAAAATACTGAAAATAAAACAATGAAGACACATGACTAGAAGAAGAAGAAGAAGAGGAAGAAGAAGAAGAAGAAGAAGAAGAAGAAGAAGAAGAGAGAGAGAGAGAGAGAGAGAGAGAGAGAGAGAGAGAGAGAGAGAGACGTGGTATGGCTAAAAGCAATGTCAAAGTTTGTTTTCTTGGTTACTGGATTACTGATACTAAAGTCGAATGTCAGCAAGAGTATAGGGACAAACACGTGACGAGATGATCTCGCTCTTTCACGATCATGAAATGCTACTCTCCACTTTTCAATTTAATGAGCCCAATCTGCAATAAGTATATGTTTTTCCCTAAGTGGGGTTGCATCTCTCTCTCTCTCTCTCTCTCTCTCTCTCTCTCTCTCTCTCTCTCTCTCTAAGGATAATCTTTTGTGACTTAGTTGGATTTTCCTATGATCTTGCGCTCTCTCCCTGTTTTGTCTTTTTTTAGCTTTTTTTTTTTAATAGATCTGTCATTTAGTAACTCAGAACATAAGGGGAGATGGGGGCACGTGCCCCCTATGCCGCCCCCCACCCCCGCCTGCACTACGATTTGATATGGCTGTAAATGTCAGCCTATGACTGTATGAACTTAATCCCTGTATTTCAAGTCAACAATGAGAAATGTGAAGATAGCACATAGTATAATTAGGCTGATCCTGATAGAATAAAAACGATGTGCCTAAGAATTTTCCACACCCACCTTCCGTTGTGAAAGATGATTGCCGTTCTTATTCTTCTCTACAGTTAACAGTTTTTAACGGTCTGTATGTTTGTCCTTACTGTTGTTATTAGTAAATTTAATGTAAAATTTGGTTGCTATGAACCAGTAGTCTTGGAGTTGTGTAAATGTGACGAAACCGGTCAGGGTGGATACTTTTTAGACCATTTTCTTGCTGTGGTACTACTTTCTACTTGAGCATCACGTTATCCTCTCAGTTCATTCTACACACACACAAACACACATCCACACGCACACACACGCATACTGTATAT
>NC_089762.1:5386046-5403546 GCF_040412425.1 Macrobrachium rosenbergii | reverse complement strand
AGTTTTGCACAACGCTGAGTATGGCGGGAAGAAGTCACATTTTGCTGAGCGTGTTTTCAAAACTTTCGTTTAACTATTCTCCGGAGGATACCACAATAGCTAAACATGCTAAATAAAATGCGGTTTGTTAAACGAATATGATACCGCTTTCAGGGTGATGCTATTCCTTGCTTACCATTCAAAATGCTTTGCAGTAGGTAGGCCGGGAAGCTTTTGTTTATGGTAGCCTATCTGTTGTTTTAAACTTATAGCAGTGATGCATAAGGGCAATAGTTGTATGTTACATATATATATATATATGTATATATATATATAATGTTATATATATATATACAGTATATATATAATTAAACGAGAGGAAAAAAAAGCAATGTGCTGCATAAATGTTTCGTCACTGTATGGCTGGGCTGAGTGTTTCAGCAGGCCCGCCCGAGGTCCCATGCTTGGCAGGGAGATCACCTCTTCATGGAATGGCATCAGAAGAATGCAATTCTCTTGCTTTTGTTTTCAGGGAGTGTCGTAATCTTTTTTCCTGACCCTGGAAGGTACTGGTGCCACATCCCTATTCCAATATATATATTATATATATATATTATATATATATATATATATATATATATATATATATATATATATATATATATATATATATATATATATACTGTATATATACACATATACAGTATATGTGTTTGTTGGCGGGGTGGGGGAAAGTGAGGACTAACCTGGTTCCCTAGATAAACTTTTGACAAAGATTTAATGTGGAGTGGGTCCCAAATGTATATTGCAGAGGTAATTTGTTGATAGTGGCTAAAAAGTTTTATGTTAAAAAAAGCATAAAATAATTTTGAAATATGCACAAATAAAGTCACTGGTTTGCTGCACAAGTTAGCTGGAAACTAGAGTGTATTATGCATCTATGGCTCTTTAAAAGTCGAGAGAAAGGACAGGTTGCCAAGTTGTCGACTGAAACAAGGCGTCGTGAATGGAGTGGGAATGTCAGATGATGCAGTGTGGTCGGAGATAGTGAAGAGATGCTGCAGAGACTTATGAGAACATAGAGAAATTGTATGAATTGAAAGTGACCAGATCAGCATAAAGGGAAATCTAAAAAATGAGGACGAATGCTAAAATGAACGGTCGAAGAATGAAAACTGTTGAGTTTTACAGGCATTTGGGGATAAGTATTAGGTTCCTGTAAATGAGAGAAGAATCCCACAGAGAGTGAGAAAAGGAAGGTAGCAGGGTTTATTCATAAGATCTGGGGGAGAAGAGAATTTCTATGGATAATGAGTTATGAATGAAAGATTTCTGAACTAATTCTACTTCATGAGAATGAAGTGTGGATGATGAATGTAAATAAATGAAGAAAATGTTACTTAAGTAAACTATTTGAGAAATAAGAGGGGCTGAAAGGGTGAAAAATGTTGTGCTTCGAAAAAAAAAAAAGATAAAAATCTCGGTATGCGTTCAAATATGGGTGGGAATTTTGAGATGGTTTGGTCCTTCAGAGAGAATGATGCATAAACTGATTGATTTAGGATTATCTGGTGCCAAGACGCAAAAGTTCACTGACGGCAAAGAATGGTGGAGAGCATTTCGGTGGAATACTTTTTTTTTTTCGAAAGATTTGCGAATTTTGGAGGGATGGTAAAAAAAGTTTTGAATCACAAGAGGGTTTTCGAAAGATACATGTGAATGGTTCAAGATGTGCAGCAGCACTACTAAATCATCTATTGCCTCCCTGTATTGGAAGCATCCTTATCATCTGCTACTTCATTTACCTACAAAAAAAAAAAAAAGCTCATCAGCATGGTGCTGTGTTCCCTACATCTAATGAGCCACTCGCTGCTACCTTGCATGTTTAGATGATTTTTGGACACTGAAATCCCCCAGTTCCAACATCGCTTAGTTACTAGTTAGCCAATTCTTTTATTGCTCTCATCTTCAGATATATCTATCTATCTGTATAATCTATATATATATATATATATATATATATATATATATATATATATATATATATATAATCTCATAGTAGAGTAATTGATATACTTTCCCTATTAGCAGAGAACCTGGGAGTCGAAACCCAGGCGAGGACGGAGCAGCAAGGGCTAGGAAAAGCATACACACACATACATGAATATATATATATATATGTATATATATAAATAAATATATCAATATACATGTATATAAACATATATTTATATATGTTTATATATATGATTTATATATATATATATATATATATATTTTATATGTGTATATATATGAATATACACATATATATATATGTGTATATACATATATATGTATGTATATATATATATATATATATACTGTATATATATATATACTGTATATATATATACTGTATATATATATATTATACATAAACACAGTATATAGTATATATACATATATAAATAAATATGGACAGTATATACACATATATATGTATATATATAAATAAATATATCAATATACATGTTTATATAAACATATATATGTTTATATATATGAATTATATATATATATATTTATATATATGTATATATATGAATATACACATATTTATATATGTTGTATATGTGTATATATATATATATATATATATATATATATATATAAACAGTATATATATATTTATATATATAAATAAATATACAGTATATACATAAATGTATATTATATATTATATATATGTATGTATATGTATATATGTATATATATATATATATATATATATATATATATATATATATATATATAGATAGATAGATAGATAGATAGATAGATAGATAGATAGATAGATAGATAGATAGATAGATATGCTCTCTCTCAACACAGCACAGGGATCCCTTTTTCTCATCTGAAGTCAATCAGATGGAATGACAATCTAAATTCTCCCCACATTTCGCCCCCAACCTTCCCTGCGATCTCAGACAAATCTCTCATGATAGGAATACGTCGGTGATAAATCCCCTCAACTCAAACCTTATATGCCATTACACACGGGGATTTTCCCCTAGCTCTTCCCCAACCACTTCCCCTCGGCCTCCGACCACATTCCCCTTCGTATCGAGGCCAGTTCCTCCTGGTTTCTGTTGCAAAAATGGTATTGGAATGGCTGTTTTCTTCCTTCCTGGTTTGACTTCTTGTTTTGCTCTACGTTTTTGTCTTCATGCACTTTTTTTTTATAAGATAATCTAGCCTTTTGATGTGGCATTACATTCGATGATTTTTAAATTGATGGATGTTTAACTTCAAAATACCAAAATGGTTACTTTTCAGTTTTGTCATCCATTAATTGCCATTTTCTTGTTCAGGTTTTTCTTCAATTTGTCTTCTAGTTATTTATGTGGTCGCTGAGCACTTTATTTTAGAGGTCAGCTATCCTCTGTTCAGTAGAGTTTTTGGCTCTTTTCACTTTTCTGTCGATTTCCTGTCTCCTATTCTGCAGAAGGGATCGAAAGAAACCAAAGAGAACAAGTAGTCTGATTAACAATGAGAAGGCTGAAGCAAATGTTAAATAGTGGGAAGCAGAATAAGCGCGAGGACAACCGTACGCTTTGTTTCTCAGTGATTTCAAACGTCATTCACAGAATGAGTAACTGGGATACCACAACGTCATGTCTTCTCTAAAAAAATATGTTAGAACGTAGGACGAGTAAATGAGGCTCATTGCGGTGCTGCCGTTTTCAGAGCATTCATGACTTTCGTAAGTAACATTTGTTTCAGTATTCCGCTTTTTAATCTTCATAATTTTGTTTGACTTCTTTGGATGTCCTTATAAGACAGGCAATGAAAATGTGCTAGACAATTAATAATATAGCATTGCATTCCAGAGTCATAAATAACAGAAAGGAGATGTATCACCAGCACAAACAAAAGATTAAGACTCCATTCGCAAATAAATGTAAAGCGAAAAAGAAACGAAATCGAATTTCGACATATGAACTTTATCTACTCCCAAATTGTGTCGTCTATCGCGTGGGGGAATTGAAGAAAGCGAATAAATTACGAGGAAAGAAAGGAATTAGTGTTATTCCCCTAACGGAAACACTAGCCCAGTTACTTCAGAGAATGCAGGTTAAATTATCGGGGAAAACGAAAGAATGGAGAAAGTCCGAAACCTTTCCACAACTGTGAAAGGAACAGTGTTGAGGGATAAGATGGGGAAAGCTTGTCGATTTTACGAGGCAGGAGTTGCTGTGTTATTTGAAGAGTTCATGAAAAAAATGAATAAAACTTTACCCGGTGCGGAGTGATACTTCATCTTCTCACTGCACGTTACCGTATTTGTATGTGAAGCGAACTGTCATAATATAGACTTCATAAAATAATGTTAGGGTTTTGATATTCAAGTGTACTCTTAAATTATGATTTTACAAAATTTATTTCCAGGCTTTCCCTTTAAGGTTGTAGTTCCCAGTAGGGTTTCTTCGTGAAACTACGGATTCTTGCCAACTTGTGATATTTCCAAGTACTCGGTGCATTTTCGTTTAGTACTGTTTGCTTCTTAAAATGCTCCATTTTGAAACCTGGATTAATTCGGAGTAAAACTGCTTTCAGTCAAGCATAATGACAGAATAAATCATGTTTTTATATGGAAAGCAGGAAACACCGTACAGAGGGATACAGACAGAAGAAGAAGAAGAAGAAGAAAAAAGGAAACCAGTGCCATCATAATCGCGGATGAGAGAACGAACGTTTTGAAAGCTGAGCGATAGCAGAGGCGTAGGACGAAATCAGAAAATTATGTTTGGAGGGAAATGTGCTGTACGTTTCTCTCGGGAATCTTCGTATTTTCATCCTCTTCCTTTAATTAGTGAGAAAATGTCTTTGGAGATGAGACCTCAAAGGATAACAAGGTTCCTGCTTGAAAAGATTTAGAAAATGAAGATTGATTCTCGAGTAGACAAAGTCTCAGATTTCTTTTGTCTTTATTTTTCGCTTTTCTGTATTTAACTTTGTGTTAGAGCCTTTTTATTATATCTTTGTTATACTCTTTCTCTTTAAGTATCTGAAATTTAATTATGTCTAATGACTTTCTGTCTCTATTAATTTAGGCTTAAAATGATGTTTTACTAACCTTTTCTTTATTTGAATCATTTTATTATCAGTCGTCGGGGGAGGTATTTTCATATGTTTTTCGTATTAAATAACTTCTGATTTACTGATAGCGAGAAGTGTATCCGGCTTCTTTGCCCTTGTATTCCAGGACTCTCTACAGTGGGTTTCTGAGCGGTTGTGCACAGCACTCACTCATCGGCAAGGAGTTTGTACTGTATTCTTGCTTCCGATGCATCATCAGTTGACGTATTTTGTGTTGTCATATTGCCTCCACCGTGCAACTAATGCTTTTCTGGTGTATAGTCTAAGGGAAAATGTGAGAGAGAGAGAGAGAGAGAGAGAGAGAGAGAGAGAGAGAGAGAGAGAGAGAGAGAGAGAGAACGTTTTTAAAGATTGTATTTATTCATGGGAGTATGGGAAAAACCTACTCTATACTGTTGAGAATGGAATACAAATCATGACATTGATCATGACGTAGTCACATCAAATCTAGTATGCAGTGTATCAAATGATACAGAGAAGTAAAAAAACAGGCGAGGGCTTTTCAAAGCACCTGCGTTTAAAGGACATAAACCGCTTGTAACCTTTGATGTGGCGGCGCCGGTTTGACGCGGGAGAGAGGAGCGCTCACGTGGTCATTAGATATCTTGTGAGGGAACTTGGGGACACAATAACAGCATCTGACAGGATGCACTGTCCTGCCCTTTCATGTCTGTGACGAAAGAGAGAGCCACCTTTCGCTCAAAAGGACCTCGCCGGCATTATGTGGGAAATGGGAAAAAGATGAGAGACTTATGGGAAAGGAACAGAGAAGAAAGGAAGGGGTAAAAACAAGGGGAGAAGGAGAAAGGGGAATAAAGGAGAAAACGCGAGGCAAAGAGATGGAAGAAAATCCTGGGGAAAGGAGAAGAAAGGAAGAAAAAAATGGCAAAAGGCAAGGGAATGGTCAGTTGAATGGGAAACTATTTTATATGCATCCAGTATGAAATCTGTAACGCTAGATCTTAATAATAATTTATTCACTATTCCTGATTCATTGATATGATGGTTCTTCTATTTCTTCACTCTTTCACAGGATTTAGACCTAGACATGTAGTAAACGGAAAGTTATGGTTTGGCAAAGAGAGAGAGAGAGAGAGAGAGAGAGAGAGAGAGAGAGAGAGAGAGAGAGAGAATGAGTGCAGAGGGCATACCTCCGCAAAACCAGGCAACACCCATTTTAAGCATAAACGGGGCATGCAGTCGGACCTTAGCTAATGACCTTTCGGTCTCTTGATAAGAAATACACAGGTATGTGGTCCAAGAGTCCCACGAAGCCTGTTCGCGGGTATCTGGTGTAACCATCCAGACCTTGAATTTCACTTTGCCTTTAATCTTCAATTGACAAAATTGGTGGAGATCATTATTAAGGAATTATTGTTATAATTCATCATTATGAAGTGGATAGCACAAACACTAAGCGAAATCATTGTCTCGAATAATGGGTGGGATTTTTTCACTTATGATAAACTGTCAAATCTGAGACGATTTTTCCCTAAAGTTAGTGACCTTGAGGTCACTTACCGGAATTATACGACAGGTTTCTTCAAGACCCATTACTTCGTTCTCGAGATCTCCTACTAACACCCACATACACACACACACACTTATAAATAAGGTGAAACATATAAATAAGGTGAAACATATAGCCGTCTTCCAGAGTGGCTGGGGTGGGGGTAATAATTTAAACGACAACGATAAGGATCTGGTATATGAAACACTTGAGAGAGAGAGAGAGAGAGAGAGAGAGAGAGAGAGAGAGAGAGAGAGTTCCGTAGGGGGATAGTGCTCTCAGTGTATCTCACGTGGTGCACTGTCGGCATTATTTAAGGGTCTTTGCAGCGTCCCACCTCCGTTTATATCCACTTTCTTCCATCTGATTTTCTACCCTCTCTATAAATTGTTTCCTGGTGTGACTGCGAGGTTTCCCTCAAGTTACACCTTGCAAAACTTCTTACTGAATGTCAATTTCCCTTTCAGCGCTGAATGACCTTATAGGTCTCAGCGCTTGGCCTGTGGCCTCAATTTCATATTTCTCTCTCTCTCTCTCTCTCTCTCTCTCTCGAGAGAGAGAGAGAGAGAGAACTTAACCGGATCCCGGGTTATTAAAGGGGGTGTATATGGTATATTTTTCTATCGCAACATAACAGCATTCAGTGGATGCTTGGTGTTCCCCATACTCCTAGCGATGGCATTTGGGAAGCGAAGCGATTCCACCCACCATCCTGCAGCGGAAGCGCTCTCGAGCTGCTGGTCACGGAAGCGCCTTAGTTCGACGGGAGATTTTGGCCGTTGTTGTGCCCACGTGAAGAGCATTGAAGAGGCAGCAATCCTCTTTGTTCCACAGGTACCTGTAAACTGAGTGCCATTATTGAAGGGTGTTTTGCTGCTGTGAGGACATTCCACTGCAGGCCATTGTTACCTTTATTTCTGCAGAAAATTCCGTTCTATTCTTTTTATAAGAATGATTAATCTGCAGGGTTTGTTGTACTTCTAAGTTTTGGGTGCGGGATAGAACTTGGAAATATTTCGCCAATAAAGTATAGCACAAACTGAAGTTTGTTCCTCCAAACTTGTCATTAAATTTCTACAATTTTGAATATAATCGTAGAGATGACTTCAGTGTATGATTAAATGTTTTTTTTTTATTTTATGGCTTCATAGTGAGTGAACTAGAACATCACGCTTAATTTCAGTCATTTAGGAATCTTCATTGTTTGAAAACCTTTTGCCTATGCGTTATGGTGAATGGGAAATATTCGTTTGCAGATTGTGAAAATTTGAGAAATTTCGATTGGCTAAAGTTTTTGCCATATATTTAATTGTAAAATAAATGTATAGCTTCCCACACCTGATTTCTCAGTCACCTAAGATATATATATATACACACACACACACACACATATATATATATATATATATATATGTGTGTGTGTGTGTGTGTGTGTGTGTGTGTGTATGGGGAATTATCACCGGTACCGATCCATTTATCACTTAAAAATTCCCCTTCGGTGATAATTCCCATCGGCGATATTCCAGAGGTAGCATGCTCTGGAATATCCCCGATGGGGAATTATCACCGAAGGGGAATTTTTAAGTGATAAATGGATCGGTACCGGTGATAATTTCCCATCGGGGATATTCCCGAAGTAGCGTGAATTGGATATTAAACGACATTTGTAGCTTCATGATATATAATATATATATATATATATATATATATATATATATATATATATATATATATATATATATATATATATATATATATAAATATAACACATATATGTATATATAATCCAAAAATTTTCTCCCTCTCTCTCTCTGTCTCTCACACAAACACATACACACACGCTCGCGCATGCACGCACACGCACACGCACACACCTATAGTATACTAAATCTGATTAATTTTATTTTCTATTTCTGTATCAGCCATGAATCAGCACTGAGTGACCTTCCTTCTAACTGAGGTTTTGAGCGGTGGTGTCTTTTTACGGTCACGTTTCCGACTTCTCCTCCTCCTCCTCCTCCTCCTCCTCCTCCTCCTCCTCCTCCTCCGAGCATCTGTTGCGTAACTTCATTGGAGAGCTACTGCTGAAATCAGGGTGCTTGAGGAATCAGGTGTGGGAAGTTGCCCTTAAAAATACTGCAGTTTATGTGAATCTCTACGCCATTGTTTCGAATGCAGCCTTGGCACTTATCGAGCTCTCCTTTAGTAAACATGCAGTTATCAGACATGCAATATATATATATATATATATATATATATATATATATATATATATATATATATATATATATATATATATATGTATGTATAAGTGAGTATACGTACACACACACACACACACACACACACACACACATATATATATATATATATATATATATATATATATATATATATATATATATATATATATATAATCAGCCAAAGCCACATGAAAAATAAAAGGAGTACCAGGCGCTTTCATGTTATTACAACACATTTCCGAGGTGCAAGCGCTTGGTACTCCTTTTACTTTTTCTGCGGCCTTGGCTGAATGTATTGTCACGCGCTATTTGTGACATATAAGCATATATTATAATTATTTATATATATGGATATATGTATGTATGCATGGATGTATGTGTAAATTTTAGTATACATCGTTCTGCTCCCTTACATTATTCTGTATCCGTCTCTCTCACGTCCGGTCTAGTTAAGCGTTAAACAAACATAACCTCAGTGACAACCCAACCTATGAAATATGCTGCGCAGCCGAATCAAATTAAGGAATTTTGAACGTTAACTCATCTTGGGAACTCGTCAAGAATTTCGATACGTGATTTGTAAGTTTAATATTCGCTGGCAGCACAAAGCCGAGCGAGGCGTGTGGGAGGACGAACAACAAAGCTAATTTTAGCGGCATCTTAATTCTGCGTCAATCATCATTAAACTGTTTGCATGGGTGGGCGGGTGGATGGGCGATAGAAAGGGCTACTTGCTGCCAAAATCAGATTATTCGGTTGTCTACGTCGTCGATTCGCGAAAACCTAATGGCGTAATCTCCGTGTTTCAAAAGAACTGAAGGTGTCGTACCTTTTGTTTTATAAAGCCACTTGAGTTTTATGACCGTTTAATATCTCACGCCTTGATAATTGTATGCTAGTTGTATTTTGTCTGTTCCCTCAAAGTTCAGCCTAGTTTCGAGAAGAGCTCGATAAATGCCAGTTACTGCGTTCGAAACAATGGTGTAGAGATTCTCAACCACCAAAGATATGTATGTATATATATATATATATATATATATATATATATATATGAATATATACAAACGTTCATACACACGTGACCTGTGCCCTTGGTGATTTTATGTGAAATTACATCTGTCAAGAGAGTGTTGGAAAATCACCAAAAAGGCGGGAAACCCAATGCTGCCTTAGGGTTACAAAAGACACGAATAGGCCTGTGCCTGATTAGTGAAATTCGAAACAAGCGAATCAATCGAAAGGTCCTAAGATTTAAAAACACAAGCCACGCCAAGTATGCTTGGGGGCCAGTGAGAAACAAACTGTGTTGTCAGTAGGTCGAGTGTGTGTGTGTGTGTGTGTGTGTGTGTGTGCGTGCGCCAACCGCCCTCACATTGTGTAAATCACGTCCCGTAGTTTTAACTGTAACCTTAATTACTGTGCAATCAGGGCCAGGTGTGGGGTTATTAGTGAATAAACAAGTAGTTATAACGGTAAAAAACAATGAACAGCAGAAGCGTAGCTACTTCCGGTAACAGGAGGGAGGAAGTGTAGAAGAACAACAAGAGGTAGATGTGAGGCAATTACTAAGTGAGGTCCTACAATTAAGGACTGAGTTAAAGGAAATTATCACAAGGAACGGAGCAGCGGAGGCTGGCAAAACAGCGACAACTGAAACAGTGCCACCATGAGAGACAGTCAAAGAAATACAACCAATAGAAGTAGTAAAAAAATTACCTATGTTAGATGGGGCGGTGCCTAAATTCGACAACTCGCGGCTGAAAGAAGGATTTTTAGCAGTGGAACTGTTCATTAATTGCGTAGAAAAATCCACCCAAGGCTGGTCGGACAGACAGAAAATAGTGCTGACGAAACAAAAGTTAGCGGGCACCCCTTCCCACCAAGTGAGGGATCAGTTAATTGGATACTATTCTGGTAGCACTTCATGCAATGATTTGCCAGATCCCAGGCAGAAAAAATGGCAATGAGAGAGAGCTATGAGCCAATAATCATGGTAGGGAAGACCACTGTGGCTTATTGTGACCGGATCTATGAGAATTACGAGAATCTTGCACTTGAAGGGGAACAAACTGAAGGCGCCAAAGAAGCCTTCTGCCGACGAAAGATAATGAGAGTCCTCCACCCCCATGTGACTGGGCACTTGCTTGATGAGAGGGAGCCCTTGCAGGACTTGCTCCCGGAGGTACAGATTATGTTGGATAATCTGGAGGAATGACAGTCAAGCAGGGGGAACTCAAGCCAATCCCCAACCGTTAATGGTGACAGTCAGAGTGTTGGTAGAGCCAGCCCCGGACAAAGGGGATGGAACAAGACCGCATGGAATGAACCTACGTGGAGCAGGCAGTTGGCGGATGACTGAATGACAAGATGTGTGTTGGAGGTGGGGGGTGGGCGGCATTTACGATCAGAGTGCCCCTATTCTGATAATCGACAGTGTTATCTATGCAATTAAATGGGCAATCTAGCTCATACCTGTACAAAAACTGGAGCTGGCATGGTGGCTGCCGCCACCACCATGCCGAGAAGAAGGGGAGACGATCGTTGGCGTGGGGGTGGGCCCCTTTGGCCCCAGGCTACTCCCAAGACCAACAAGTAATGGTTAGGGCAAGAGGGGAACAAGATCACCCTTGTGGGGTGAGAGGGGAGCAGCACGCTTTCCCAAGGGGGAGTAGAGAACCCTCTACTCCTATCTGGCATCTTTGCCTGGGAGCTGAGTGCAGAGGGCGGGGGCTATGCCGAAGCTTCTGCACCCCCTCAGCTCCATGGGAGGGACCGGAATACCCATCTTAAGGGTATGGGTGGGAGATCATAAAAGAATCCTGCTCGATACGGTGCCAGTGAGTCCTTGATTGAGGAGGAGCAGGTAACCGGACTGGTAAAATGGATAGAAGGGCCAATAATATTAGAGATAGCTGGCAACCACCGAATGGAGACTGACGAGCTGTGAGGCAGCCGAAAGTGATCTGTGGACGAGTCATAGGACTGCCTTTTATGTAGTACCTTCAATAGGAGTAGAAGGGATCCCCCTTATCTTGGGAATTGATTTCGTAAAGAGAAATGGCATGATGATATGTGGTTCAAATGGGAAAGGATTAGAGGTATTCCTGAGGGAACAGAAAGTTCCCTTGGAGGAAGAGAGGTACGTGAGCGTTAGTGTGTCTGTAAGGAAGATGCTAAGGGGTTGTGACAGCTGTCCCAGAGACCTGAGAAATAATTCCTTGTAGAATGTTAACCTCCATAGCTGTTGTTCCTACTCGAAGTATAAGTGATGGAACATTGGTAATAATTAAACCACATGAAAAATAGGGTGACTATATAATTCCAGGGGTAAGTGAATTAACCCAGGGCGAAGTCTATGTGCCCTTTGTAAATATGAGTGATCAGAGGGTGGTATTGGATAGCGGGTCAGTGTGTGACCTTCAGGTAGAACCACACTAACTGTAAAAGAATAATATATACAGGCACAGAACCAACAGAAACTGCAGATACTTGAGTCTTTAAACATTAAACTACGGGTTCCCTCATTAAACACGCAAACTACCTCAATTCCATTATTTTTGCCATAGCTCAATACTATTTGTACCTCTGATCATTTTGTTTTGTTTTTCTCTATATATTTTTCTTTTACTGTTAGTGTGGTTCTGTCGTTTGCATTGTAAGGTGAGCGTCTTCTCCTTTTTTTTTTTTATAAGTATATTACTGTCTTTGTTTGTTTCTCTGTTATTGGAAAGAGAAAAAAAGAATTTTCTTAAAATTAGACAATATTTTTTTATTCTTTTTTTTTATTTTGAGGGTTTTGTGATTTTGCTATTTTTAATGGGCTCTTGTGTAACCATATGTCCGTGTGTAACGTGATTTTAAGCTTTGTGTGTATGTATTTAAGTGTGCTCTTGTGTATGTAATTTTGAACAGCCTTTATAGATTTTTAGTGACTAATGTTTTAACGTAATTCAGTTTTAGCCGTTCAGTACTTTTATTAATTTATTTAATTTTCCATAGAATTCCCTGATGATGTGATTATGAATCACGAAACGTAGGAAACAATAAAGGAAGTGTGAATCTCCAGAGTATTCCTGCCCTTGACTATAATTTGTATATATATATATATATATATATATATATATATATATATATATATATATATATATATATATATATATATATATATATATATATATATATACCCCATTGTTTTTCCTACACCCTGCCACATTCCGTGCTGCATGTATGTACTCTACGAATCACCCATTCTTTCATCGTACTGTTATAAATTTTGCTTCTATCAAATAATGATCAGATATATATAGCCTACTCCCAGACTGCTCTTTTTACCACTGCATTCACAACTTGGCTCTTCCATCTTCCCAGCTACTCTGCACTAATGCACAGCGTGGTATACAGTTTTTTCATCATTTGCTCTTCTCCAGTCTTTTTATGAATGTTCTTCGGTACTGAAAATCACGATCACTATTAATTCAGTGAATAAGCTTTATCAGAAGCATTTTTAATATTTTGCAGTAAAGAATTTGGCAGCTTTATCCAAATATCCCAAGTATTAATGTTAAAGCAGATGCCAGTAGGAGTACATACAGAGTTTGAAGGTTAAGTACCATGAGCCTGCTGCCTTTTAAGATTTAAGTCACTTCTGACATTATCTTGGACGGTATTAGTCCAACGACTGCCGAGTTTTGGATTAGTTATACACACAGACACACACACACACACGCTAATTCACTGCTTAGGTGAACACAGTGACAATGAAAGTCAATGGAATGAGCCAAAAATCTTCCGACCTAGTCTACAAAAGCAACGGGAACCTTTCGTTTCTCTCCATTTTCGAAATAATAATGATTATATATATATATATATATATATATATATATATATATATATATATATATATATATATATATATATATATATATATATATATATATATATAATATATATATATATATATATATATATATATATATATATATATATATATATATATATATATATATATATATATATATATATGTAATGAATTCAATTGTATTCCACATAGGAAAATAAGAAAAATGTGAATGGTTAAAATATGCCCACATTTTCGTCCAACGAAGGACCTAATCTTGGAGTTAAACGTTTATTTACAAATGCTCTAGAACAGATCCTCTGGCGGATGAACCGTGGGGCATTTTTTTAACTAAATACATTTTTTTTTACTTCCTCTGTGAATGGAATCCAACTGTATGATATATCTTTGTAAGGATATATATATATATATATATATATATATATATATATATATATATATATATATATATATATATATATATATATATTGCATATATATGTATATATATATGTATATATTAATGTATGTGTATTTTCTGAAATTTTTGTATGAATAATTTTCAGCTTTTCCATTCTTAAATTTTAGTTTTAGTTTTTATGATTCTACAAAGAATTTCATGTTTCATTTTAACAGCCCTGATGATGTAATTAATTTGATAATTACGAAACGTTGGAATAAAGTCAGCTTGTATATCTGTGTCCTCTGCCCGTCATTGATGATTTTATATATATATATATATATATATATATATATATATATATATATATATATATATATATATAAAATGGACACCCATGAACACATACACGCACATATCTATATATATATATATATATATATATATATATATATATATATATATATATATATATATATATATATACACTCATATATATATATATGTATATTTAATACACATATATTTATATATATATATATATATATATATATATATATATATATATATATATATATATATATATATATATGTGTGTTATATTACTGTTTTAATGGGGTCGACTTTTTTCTGTTTCCTGTTCCATTGACAGGGTATGGCAACAAGGTATCCCTCCCTCCTATTTTTGATGATTTACACACCACGACGAGGTGGTGCTATAGTAGTATTTTCCAACACCATCCTGTAGCAACAGATTGATTGCCGCTGGCCGCAAATAAGGGGTTTTCTTTCCACTGTAGGTAATATTCAAGCATGCCTGAAACTCTACAAAGCTGAATTCAAGATGCGATGTGGAAGAGGCTGAGTTTTTCTAGTACACAAATTATTTTACTAAGAAAAAATTGAAATTTGATGACGAAAGTGGAAGTACTGTTAAAAGCAACAGAAGAGAGAAGTGGCAAACATAGGTAACAACTGCATTACTTAGTAAAAAAAAAAATCGTGTATATATGTAATATATATATATTATAATTTGTATACATTATATATATATATGTATATATATATATATATATATATATATATATATATATATATATATATATATATATATATATATATATATAGTTAGTAAGTTAAGAATGTAATTTCAACATGAAACATGGCCCAGGCTGGGGAATGAGTAAAAGCTCTATGTAATAAATTTGAAACAGTATTCGTTTTGAAATTGAAGAACAAGAACTTTAGAAATTCATACTAACCCTATATATATATATATATATATATATATATATATATATATATATATATATATATATATTTATACATACATATATGTACATATATATATATATATATATATATATATATATATATATATATATATATATATATATATATATATCACATCTTTTCTGCTGAGACATCACATGTATGTATTAGTTGAGTCGAATGGCCTATGCTCTTCTTTCTGGCCAAGTGGTTTAGTTTAGCCAAGGGTGATAAAATCTTCCCGCAACCTAGTGTCCGCGGGTTCGAATCTCACTAAGGCAGTTGGTGTTTGCTCGTTGGCTCTCCATTTGGATTCCAGTCTTTGTAGTGACAGCTGCATTCCAAAAGGATACGGAAATTGAGAAGTTAAAAGGTCACTGTGATTGAATGGTTGGTCTCTCCCTGGTAGTGAGTCACAATTTCACAATGACTTCTCAGAATCATTCTGCCTTATGCGAACAGATGAACAGTAGTTTTTATTTTCGATTTTTTAAGAGTCCAATCTGATCTGCCCACACCCGCGAGCTGAACTCGTGTCCTTCGGTTAGTAAGTTGAGTGCCATAACCACTAAAGTAGATTTATGCATTTGCATAGCCGTGGCGATGAATACATAGTGTGGACGTGCTTGGTTCCCCTTATTCATTTCGGACGCTGAAAGAAAATGTGTAATTGGATTATTTGCTTTTGTATGCAATTTTTTTTTTATTGAGATCCATTGTTAATTACTGGCTTAAGGAAGCAATACTTTTAAAGGAAGCAATACTCTTTGAATAAAATTCGGTCGTTAAGTTAACAGATGTCAAATGCCCGGTCGTTGCAAACTGGAACCGTCATTTATTTTCAAAAAAAGAGAAACTTTTAATGTGGACGGAAACAGGAAGTGCGTGTGTTGTGTTCTGGTGTATGGCATTCATTGCATCTCTTACTTGAGTGAAATAGCCCTTCGTTGGCTGAGTCGGTTGAGCTTCGGACTGTCACCCGATGGGCCGGAGTTCAATTTCACGGGCCGGCTGATGAAGAGTTAGAGGAATTTATTTCTGGTGATAGAAATTCATTTCTCGCTATAATGTGGTTCGGATTCCACAGTAAGCTGTAGGTCCCGTTGCTAAGTAACCAATTGGTTTTCAGCCACGTAAAATAAAGTCTAATCCTTCGGGCCAGCCCTAGGAGAGCTGTTAATCAGCTCAGTGGTCTGGTAAAACTAAGGTATACTTAACTTTAACTTGAGTGAAATCCGAGAGCTGGGTTTCATGTGTTCCCTCCCACGCGAGATGAAGCCTCTCATTCCGTTCTTAGTTCGCCTGGCTACTAAGGATATTAAGGAAATTCATAATGGAAATGTATGGTATGCGGTATGCCTACATAACTCGGTGAGGAAGGCAATTAAAGACAAAATTGGACGGCCGAGCCTCTTAAATTCGGACAGCTTGTGTTATAGAGGTTCAGGATATCTGGTCGATGCCATTTCGGCAGCTGGCCATCAGGTGGCTTGAAAGTGTTCACGACACCGGGAGTCTTTGTTGCATAATGGAAAATAGTCGTAGCCCATTTCTGTTCTATATTTCCTTCTGTAATTAAGTAATTCGTTTTCTCCTATATGGAAGGTAGAAGTGGAGTTTTATTGGGTTGTCCTATGCGGGCACGATGCCGTAGCAATAGATAAATTCAAGTAGATAAAACAATAAAGTGTAAGTTAATAAATAGATATATAAACTTGATGAGAACATGACTCGAGAAGAAAAGAGGAGTCAATATTATTCAGGGCTTAGTGGTAGTGGCGATTGCGATCTGAACTGCTAATTTCATTTTCAAGTACATAACTAACGCAGTATGCGCTGGAATTTGAGTTTGTGTCGACCACTCAGGAAAGCACATGGAATGACTACTTAAACGGTACTTGCAAATTTCATTATATATCACAAATATTTCTCATGACTGACAGAATTACACACACACACACACACACATTACATACACACACACACACACACACATATATATATATATATATATATATATATATATATATATATATAAATTTCACCAGTATTGTATACAGATTAAGGATATCTTGAAAGATCTGTAACCCAGTATAGCCTAACCTTTACTTTTTATT
>NC_089762.1:5381046-5383546 GCF_040412425.1 Macrobrachium rosenbergii | reverse complement strand
TTCAAATTGAAGACCTGAAGTTGGCAACATTAACATTAAATAGGTCTGGTCCACTGTTTTCCACTCCGCTCCGGTTATTCTTGCTCCAGTTTTCACCTGAAGTGACATTCCCATATTACTCACTCGGGCAACGAGCTCTCTCTGTTCTGTCCCACTCGTAATGAAGATGTAGTTGGGAGGTTTAGATTTCATAAGGACTAAAGGCATATTATGAATATTTTCCCGTGGTTGTTTGTTCCACTTAAAGTTATTTTTTACTTTTAGTGTCTTGTGTTACATACAGTATACTGCATAATTATTATCATCCAAATTACACACTAGGTGTAAAGATATATTCTCATTCTTGTCTGTACTTTGACCTTGAGAAGCTCGGATGCTTTTGAGGACCGGCCATCAAACTGGGCAATACAGTAGCACCATTATTGGGAACGAAATTTCCCGTGTGCCGAGCATGCAGCTGCTTCATTTCATGTTTCTCTTTCTGACGAACTGAGGTTTGTGCATCGTGTCACGAGATTTCCATCAGTCCAATAATTTCATTATTAATTAATGATCTCTTTAGAATTGAAAAGTAACAGTTTTGCCGAAACCTAGAGCAAATATTCGTACGCTTGGCATGAGTTATCAGAATTGCCTCAGCTATTTTCAAATGTCCTCGGTTATTATTATTATTATTATTATTATTATTATTATTATTATTATTATTATTATTATTATTATTATTATATATTGGTTGTTTTACAGAAAGCTGGAAATGCAAGTATATGTGTTTAGCTAAAATGCATAAAATGGCAACAAAATAATTTATAGTTTTTCTAAAAGAATTGGTTTCAAATGAGATCAGGTTTTTCTAATCGCGAAATTGGCGCAGCTTTCCTTGCCCATCATGCGTTAGCCCTTCTCAAGATCTGCTCCTGTTGTTCAGCTTTCGGGAATTTTGGTTTGTTTACATCGTTAATCCCTCGACGCTCTGTGATCTCCTTCTCTTCCTGTAAGTGAAAGAAGAGCAAAACCGCAGTACAGTATACCTGCGAACGCCTCTTCATCCCCCCACATGATAATAAAGAACTGTGGAATAAAATACATCTCCGGAATGAGAGGAATTCGGAATGCCAGAAGTTCTAATGAGAGACGAGTCGAAGCTCTCTTTCGGAAGAGGAAGGAAAGAATTATGGCGAAATAGTGAAAATAATAGAAAGGCGATGGAAAGGAAGACATGGTGGGAAGTATGCAATTACTCCCATAATGACTTGAAGGACAATACGCCTATGTAGTGTGACCCTCCAAGTTGACTTCCAGCAAAGATGTTATGACCCTCGGAAAACTGGCACCTCTTGAAACCTCCGCCGGCGTAGGATTTCAGTCACATTGTTATTTGAAGCGGAGTGTAATAAGCATCCTTTAAGCTGGTTGTTTTCATTTTGAATATTCTCTCCTAGTGATGCACAAACTTGATTATAATGATTGTGGATACATATATGTATATTCTGTATAAATATACTGTATATATAAATATTATGTATGTATATATATAAATATATATATATGATAAATATATATCAATATATACATATATATCAATATATATATCTATCTATCTATCTATCTATCTATCTATCTATCTATATATATATATATATATATATATATATATATATATATATATATATATATATATATGTAAGCATTAAGCTACAAACGTCCTTTAATATCCAACTCGCTCTACCTCGGAAATAATATATTTCCATACATGTTACCCGAAGGTAAATGTTTTTTTGTTGTGGGCTCGAACCACGGAAGACAAGAACACAGGACTACAATGACGCACATTAAACCACGTCGAGCCCACAAGACGACGAACTTATTATCAACTAAAAAAATTCTCCTTCGGTTAACATATATGAAAATATATTATTTCCGAGGTGGAGCGAATTGGATATTAAAGGACGTTTGTACCTTAATGCTTGTATATGAATCACGTGATGTGATAAAATTCATATATATATATATATATATATATATATATATATATATATATATATATATATATATATATATATTTTATATACTGTAAAAATCACCTTTGGATAAATATACAGGGTTGAAATATCTGCATAATGAAATATCCATCGGAAAATTTCTCTTGATGTATTATCCACTGAGGTAAACGCCTGTGTCTGTCGTAGACAACTGTTAAATTTAACACCAGCGAAATGTCCATTCAGTTAAACGACCGTTGGCAGAGTATCTGCTGGTGAGTTATTGTTCATTCGTGAAATGTTTGCTCGAGCAAATGTTGATTTATGAAGCGTTTTTTTTAGACAAATATCAGTGAAACTGTTCCGTCAGTTGCTTGTTCTGTGTATTGTATAACATACTTATGTCCCTCGGTAAAATTTCAGCCTAATAAACTGATGAACAACCAGATTTTATGGTGAAATGTGGAATGCTGCTTCGCCCAAATATACTTAGGTAATGACGTGCTCTGCCAATTGTCAAC
>NC_089762.1:5331046-5376046 GCF_040412425.1 Macrobrachium rosenbergii | reverse complement strand
TCGAGTCCCATTTCCTGTAAAATCCATTGTGTATCCTGTTGACTCAAAAATGACTTAATACCTGGGAGATTGTCGACTGTGATGGATAGCTGCCCGGTGGAGAAAGCTCCTCAGTGGCTAACAGTTAACCTCGTAACAGAGTAGCTCCTCAGAACTGAAAGGATATCATCGTTTTCTGGGGCAACTTTACTAAGGATAATAGTCGCACATTGAATATATATATATATATATATATATATATATATATATATATATATATATATATATATATATATATGTGTGTGTGTGTGTGTGTGTATACATATATATATGTATATGTGCGTGTGTGTGTGTGTGTTTGTGTATATGTGTTAAATACGCCCTTTTGGTGAGTGACATACCGATCACATTCACCCATCTCCCTTTGATCCTCTTTATTTTTAGTGCTATTCCTCACTAAACAGTCTTTGTAAAGTTATTTGTCACAAAGGATACCACCGACTTTGGTGCCATAATAAGGTTAAATAGTCGTAATGTAACATTTGCAGAATGCAAGGGGAAAAAAAGGCAAAGATGATAAGTTGAAATTTGCAGAACAAAAATTTCTATTTTTCCTTAAAAGTACATTTAGTAGAGATAGGTATCAGATATATGATTTTTTCTTCGCCGGGCAAAATCACGCTATAGTTTAATTCTGTTTAGGTCGACCTAGTGCATATTAGCATGTAAGAAAAAATACGAGAACATGTTACTATTCTCAATAGACTCCTTTTGTATCGATACATTTAAAGTCGGTTTTCATGAGGAAGGCGAAAAGTTCAGAGTTTATTGTGTATATTGAAAAAGACATACATTTAAAGTCAATTTTCGTGCTTAAACACTCATTTTGGTAAGTTTGTAAAGCTGGCAGAAGTAATGGTCAAAATGGCAACTTGAAATGAGCCAAAATATAAAATTTCTGTATTTTTCTATTGAAAATACTCCTCAGGATGAAGCTATACAGATACATAACGCGAGGCAAAGACAAAGGGTTATTTTTACCTCTGATCACGGTTTTTCTTATATTCATAACGTACAAAAAGTATCGGTTGATATATTACAGGTCTGATGCAACGGCAAAGGTATTTAGCTTTCGCTGTCATTTTTGAGGTTGGATTTCATTATATGTTCCTTATCTGGATTTGACTTATTACGAATGGTGTTTTGTTCAATTGATTATTTGTATCATTAAGGTGCAGATGGTATGATAACTAATATGAACATAATCATAACAGTGTTATGTACAGAGTTCCGTTTTTTTTGAAATTCGCTACTAGCTACGATATATGGAAGCAGTGGAAACTAAGGTTATGCTCTCGTACGAATACGCACATCCACGCATGTGAAAAACACTGGGGCGAATCTAAATCAATTTTTTAAATGAATTGGTGATGCATAAAAACCCCTTAAAATCCTCTTAACCTGTTAAGCTAATGTATAGATAAAATTGAAGAGTCATTTTCAGCCGCTAGAATGGTGGGTAGACCAATCTCAGGTTATTTTACCTAAAATTGATATTTCATAAGATCGTGGACATAGTAGGCTAGTTTTCTGACTGAAAACGTTTCACCAAAAACTGACGTGATCTGCACTACAAGATTCTGCTACTTTAACGTCATCAGAAACTTTAAAAAAAAAATGTGCTTTTGTCATTGCTGTTGCTGATGTTGTATCTCTATGGTTTGAAGCATCTTCGTCACTAAAAAGTTCAGTGGAATTTGCCAAATGGTTTGGAACACCGATGCGATCTCCTGGTAAGGAACACTGACCTGTCGGAGATAATGTTGGCTAGGACTGTTATAAAAATTGCCGTTTATGTTCGTGTTAGTGTGCAAAGATGAAATGCTGGATTGCTCTCCAAGCCCATTCTTATTAGGACGAAACACTTTCATCTTGTTTTATGCCCATTTTTCGTTTTTCTTCAGCATGGTATCTTGACTTAAAATTTATCTGTCAGGGAAGCTGGGAGATAAATATACTTGGGTTGCTTCTATTGCATATTACCAGTGCGGCAGATAGAGTAGAGCAATTCTAAGAATTTAGATACCATCATCTCCTACAAAAAAAAAAAGTCTTAAGAACTAATTATCTCTAAGAAGCAAGGGAGAAGGAGAGAGGGAAAAATGTCTCGTGAATCTCGAATGAATGGTTTCAACTTAAGTGGGATGAGGATTACCTCGTCGAGGTCCTCCCACTTTAATGGTCTACAGTTTGATGGAGCAATGGACACTTAGGTCTAGTATATTTTCTCTCTCTTCCTTTTCCACCTAGCTGTGACCCACTACAGTCGAATAACAATTAGGCGTATAATTCACAATTCCAGTCAACAGAGGCTAGCTGGATTTTAGGGATGACGACCGTGTACCCCTCCGTGCGGTAGGAGTTCAGATTAAAGAGAGAGAGAGAGAGAGAGAGAGAGAGAGAGAGAGAGAGAGAGAGAGAGAGAGAGAGAGAGAGAGAGAGAGAGAGATTAAAACGAATATCGAAGAATTATACAAAGATTATGTTTATTTTGGCTAATATTAAACATTGGTCTACTGTTTCTGTTTTGACATTATGATAGCGATCACATCTCCGCAATTGGTATCTGATTCATATAAACAGTGATTCGATGCAGTGAACTAATGTCATAATGAAATGTACGGTGGCCACTCACGTTAAAACGATCCTTGAAAAGCACAGTGCTGAAGAAGATGTTCTGATCACACTCACAGCAAGCTGCCCCTTCCCTGAGAGTCTTGTTTCCTTCTTCAAAAGGAATGGAGGAATCCGGTTCATTCCGTTCCCTCTCAAGAGGGAAACAGAAGTTCTTTACGAGACTTTGACCTTGTCATAAGTTTCAAGAATACACTCCATTAATATATCTGTTCTCTTTCTAATGTTCATGTTGTTATTATTATTATTATTGTTATTATTATTATTATTATTATTATTAATTGGTGTTGTTGTTGTTAAAATTATTATTATTATTATTATTATTATTATTATTATTATTATTATTATTATTATTAGTAGTAGTAGTAGTAGTAGTAGTAGTAGTAGTAGTAGCAGTATTGTCCAGGACATGTAATATTCTTATGCAATTTGGGATTTGCAATACTTAATTCCTGTCCACACATTCCTCTCTCTCTCTCTCTCTCTCTCTCTCTCTCTCTCTCTCTCTCTCTCTCTCTCTCTCCCAAAGTTCATCTTGAAAATTAGGTCCATCCAGGAGAGTGAGGAACTAACTACTCGCCAAAGCCTCCTCCCCTCCTCCCTCCACCTTTCTTCATAACGCCCGCCCCCGCAACCCCACCACCGCCCGCCTCGCGCCCTTCCCTCCCTCCTTTTGAAGGGTGGAGATGAGAAGTGATAATGATGATGAGGCGTGAGAGACACGAGAGTCGGCATCATGTAAATAAATCGTAAAAGATGTTGACGTGGTCGTGCATTTGTAATAGGGAGACAGACAGACAAATAGACAGAGAAATGGGGACAGGCCTTACGCGTAAAAGCGGATGAGCGCGCGACGGATTTCAGGGACAGAGGCAGAAGGGCGGACGGGGGAGAAACAGAAATAGACACCTTGCGATCAGACGGATGACAGGGAGTGAGAACGGCGATGCTCACACAAACAGACGGACGATAGGAGGATAGACAGGTGAGAGATAGACGGATAGGTAATGAGAAAGACCCAGCTTAAACGTACAGTCAAATGAGAGACAAACGGTTAGAAGGACAATGTGACTGAGACAGCCGAAAGACAGAGACGTTTTCGAACGACAGGCGAGAGAAAGACGATCAGGCATTCGGGGTAATAAACGCACTGCTAGACTGATAGCCCTCGGAACAAAAGAGAAATGAACGGATAAACGACAGTGAAATCAGACGGGTGAGAGCTAGACAGACAGACATGTAATCGATTGGCGGGAAGTGACGGATAGACAAACGGGTAATAGATGGGTGGAAGTATCGACGTTAGGTGAAACAGGCGAAAAGTTGATTAATAGGTGGGCGACATGCAGTGAGACGGCCGAGGATGGATAGACAGAATAAAAGGAATAACAGACAGGTTAAATGGATAATAGGCAATTACATGGGCGAGAGACAGACGAACAGTAGGCGATGAGTCTGGCAAGAGACAGATGGATAGATGGATGATTGGGAATGGACACGCGAGAGAGAGAGAGAGAGAGAGAGAGACAGATGAGTGTCCGACGGAGAGACGGCAGAAAGATAGACAGACAAGAGTTAGACGATAGACAGGTGCCAGACAAAGGGACAGATGAGAGCTGAAGGGCCATCGGGAAAACTGGTGTGTAGACAGGAAAGAGATGGTTATGAGGCCACGTGATACTGACAGATAGACAGATGGTGGACAGAGGAGTTGCCAAGAAACAATAATATCGACGACACCTGTGAAGAGAAGGAGGAAGATATGGATGGTTACATAAGAGACAAACAGATACAACGACAATGGACAGACTGGTAGAAAGACGAGTTATGATAGACAGGTAGACAGATGTTAGGTGGACAGACTGAGGGGAGTTACGTTGGCCGGCGGTCAATTGGCAAACAGGTTAGAAATGGGCGGGTAGATGGTTTATGGAGCCATGTAAATATTTGAGATTGCAAACAAATTTACACACGTACGAGAGAGAGAGAGAGAGAGAGAGAGAGAGAGAGAGAGAGAGAGAGAGAGAGAGAGAGAGAGACTAAAATATTTATCCATGAAGCAGAAGGGATAAATCATCAACAAGAGGGGAGCGGATTTTAGAACGACAAGATTTGGGCAGATCAAATCAATCAGCTGAAGACGGGAAAGCCCGCAATTAAATGAATCGGCTACATTTTGAAGTAATTCTAGATTGTAAGGCATGAAAATAAGCCCAAGTTATTATCGCTCATTTCTAATGATATACTGTACTTAAAGAGGATTAACTAATGCTTTCATGAATGTGATCACATTTCTTCTCTCGGTGCTTATTGTCACACTGAACTTATCTGTGCTTGACTGGTTGTTTCTGCCTCTCTCACAAGCATTTCTTCCCGCGTGTTTCATAACAGATGCAGCTCGTTTCTTTGCGGCGTGTTTTTCATAGAAATTTTTATCTCTATTTTTCCTGCAGTCTTTCCAGTCTACTTGTAACAGATTTTAAAATGAGAGATTTTGGGGTTAATGGGACCCTGCGAGACAATGAAAGTAAAGATTTTTTGAAAAAGTGATATGAAATGCGCAAGGACGTCGAAAACACTCATTAAAACACTGACAGAGATGTGGAAGGCATTGCGGATGTTTGGTGTAGAAGGCAGTTTCCTGAGAGCCGTGAAAAGTTCTCATGAGGAAGCAGTGTGTTACAAAGTGTAGACAGGGGGAGTGATTGGTTTGGTGTAAACGTGGACCTGAGGCGGAGGTGTGGTATGACATATGTTTTTATTTATGGAACGATGCGACAAGTCAGAGAAAAAACAGAAGAGGTATATGCAAAGTTGTAATAGGGAAGGCATCGTGAAAATAAGTAACTGATGTTTGCAGATAGTGTTCATTTGGAACTATGAAGAGAAGCTGCAGAGACCAGTGGTAAATTTTAAAAAGAGTTTTTCAAGAGGGAAAGGTTTGAGGTGAATGAGAGCAAAAGAAAGCTTTATCTAGGTAAATGAAAGCAGGAGAAGGAGTAATGAAAGTTATTATGGATGACGAAAGAATAGTGGAGGTCAAATCCGCACGAGTATTTGGGAGAAAATGTGATAGTTGACGAAGAGTGAGAGGAAAGGTGAGTCACAGAATAATAGTAACTCAGCAACTGCAATCTATTTCAACCTATGTCTTTACTGTTGGGTCAACCATTGCTCCAGACATTCCAAATGTGGCTTCTATGCTCTCCTATTCTAAATCATCCGCATGCCGCATAGCTGCTGAATATGGATAGAAGAAAAAAGCGTTTTGTTTCATAAGAAAAGTGTGTATTTATTTTTTATTCTTCTTTACGCTAAAAGCAGTAAAATGATGTGGTATAGATTTTTATATTCATAACAGAATAGGGCTTGAAATATATTTTGAGCCTTTGCACATTAACAGCCGTAATATCAGAATAGAACATTACTTGTGTATTATCAAAAGTAGTATGGACGCTACTTGTGTGTATCATTGCATACGTAGTATGAGCGGCTGACTTGCTTCAGAGCTGTTAAGGATCCATAGCGCTCACATCTAAGATGGATGCGACAGTTTATTCTCTCTCTCTCTCTCTCTCTCTCTCTCTCTCTCTCTCTCTCTCTCTCTCTCTCTCTCATTTACACCAAAATAGTAAAAGACACAAGAGGTCAATGGTCATATTTATTTCCATATATTCTTTGAGACCATGTTTGCACGCTTTTGTACATTCTGTAAGTATATATATATATATATATATATATATATATATATATATATATATATATATATATATATATATATATATATATATATATATATATATATATATATATATATATATATATATATATATATATATATATATATATATATATATATATATATATCTATGTGTGTGTGTAAATTCTATTATTGGTTATTAGACATTATAAAATATAAGGGCATAATTGTTCAACATCTCTGCACTTTCTTTTCTCATGGAAACTTGCGACATTACGGAAAGAACAGTTGATTGCACGTGAGCTTTGAAAATCCCATTGCTGTATTATTTAAGTTTCGGAATATGGAAAACTAGATTATATATTTTCTTTCTTAATCTTTGTTATCGTGTCGTAGGGATATCTGCTGGTCGGCCTACACTAGTAAGCCTTTCCCACAGGCCTTCAATAAACGTTGCTTTTTTGACTTCTTGAGAATGTACAGATTTCTGTGTAATGTGTGGAGTTTCCGGTCATCAGGTAATCTTCCTGAGTGATTATGTAAGAGGGGAAGTAATTATTACTTTTTTCGTAAATATCATTGAACTGACTGCTTGGAAGTATTATGCACAGCATCGTGACTTCTGTAGCAAACGCCGAGTTTTATACATTGGTCAAATTTTTCGTTAACCTGATTATTTTTTTAGAACATACAATTTAGGCCGAAGGCCAAGCGTTGGGACCTATGAGATCATTCTGCGCTGAAACGAAAATTGAGAGTAAGAGGTTTAAAAGGTGTGACGGGAGGAAAACCTCGCGGTTGCCTTATGGAACAATTGTTAGAAGAAGGTGGAGGAAATTAAGAAGGAAAAAAGAATATGAATGGAGGTACAGTCAAAGGAATGAAAGGGGTTGCAGCTAGAGGCCAAAGGAACGCCGCAAAGAACCTTTAAGTAATTCTACAGTGCACCGCGTGAGGTGCACTGACCGCACTATCCTCCTACGAGGACCTGATTATGTTGGTGTTCTTCACTGGTGGTCCAGAGGTAAACTGGTGATGGTTGACGCTGCTCCTTTCTCTCCAATACCTTCACTTTATTTTCCTCTTTTTTCTCGAATCTGATAGATCAATAAAAATATATAGCCTGTAAAAGCCCTGATTTTCCTGAAAGCAAAATTTATTTTTCCGTCTTGCTAAGATAGTCGGAAATGACTCCCTCTCTCTCTCTCTCTCTCTCTCTCTCTCTCTCTCTCTCTCTCTCTCTCTCTCTCTCTCTCTCTCTCATTTATTCTACCTTCAATCGATGATTAAAACAATGATAAAAAGAAGGAAGACGGAAATTTGAAAGCTTCACTTCTTATATTCTAGAAAAGAGAAAAGATATTACAAAGTGAGCATAACATTGTAATTCCTATTCTTTTTATAGAATATAATAAGTGAGGCCTTCAAATTCCCTTCTCACTTCTTTTTATCATTGTTTTAATTTCTTTCCTCCTAATTTAAATTATCCATTCTCTTTCGGAAGAGGCACCATTTGGAACTCTCTTTCTGCTCCTTTCATCTCAACCCGTCTGTCTATGACGCAAGCAAGACATTAAAGAAACACTGATAACATTTCCTACTTCTTTATACCAAAGATAAGTACAACCACTCTCCTCTAAGTTCACAGATTTTTTCCGTAAAAATTCTCTTTTTCTCACACCAAAATACTCGTATATTATCCGTAGGGGGGCAGTGCCGTCAGTGCACCTCATGCGGTGCTCTGTAGGCATTACTTAATGTTCTTTGCAGCGTGTCTTCGGCCCCCTTACTGCAACCCTTTTCGTTCCTTTTACTGTACCTCCTTTCATATTCTCTTTCTTCCACCTTACTTTCCACCCTCTCCTAGCAACAGATTCATAGTGCAACTGCGAGGTTTTCCTCCTGTTACGCCTTTTAAACCTTTTACTGTCAATTTCCGTTTCAGCGCTGAATGACCTCATTGGTCCCAGTGCCTAGCCTTTGGCCTAAATTCTACATTCCATTCAACTGAAATATATTATGGCTAATCACCCTAAAGACGCGATCGTTTTCGAACCGATTTTCTTACTCTGTTTTCCATTCCCATTTCTCACGACGCTCTTCCTTCCTGAAAACGATTTGCATTTTGCTTGCAGTAGCTGAAGCGGAAGGCCGAATCATAGCAAAGCAAAGGCTGTGATATATCGACCTGCCTTTAGTTCGCGGCTTCACAGGAGACGCGCCATTGTTATGCTATCTGTTTTCATGTGGTAAAGGACCTTGACGAGGAAAGTGGCTTCCCTATTTCAGGCGCTGCCTGTGTTACAGACCCTCGCTGCTGACGTTTCTCCAGGATCCGCAAAAATATGTTCGTGTTTTGTTGATAATGTTGGGGTGGCGGGGGGGAGTTGGGGGCGGGCGGGCGAGGTCTCATTTCAGGCCTCCTCTTCTCGAGGGAAAAAAAGCGTAAAATTAAAATGTAAGAGATTGGTCAATTTTTGGCGCGTTACTTCCCACCTCTCTCTCTCTCTCTCTCTCTCTCTCTCTCTCTCTCTCCTCTCTCCCCTCGTTTAATCATGTTATTCATAAGTTTATAACAATGTGAACATTCTGAATTTACGAAGAATGGCAGAATAGCGCAGCCTTTACAATGAAATGAAACTTGAATTTTCAATCAATTTCAAATCATGAAAGTATGTTTACTTTTTCATACTAAGAAACGTTCAGTGTAAACTGACGAGATTCCTTTGTGATAAATGTCACCTTACAGCATCTTGAGCGGAATAAGCAGTTTGAGATGCTATTAAATATGTATTCGAGAATGCGGTGTGGACTTGAAAATGACATTCCCTTATCAGCCTCCTGCCATCCAGGAGTCTGGAATTCCAGGGTCCCGAAGGAAGTAGGTCACAGGTTTGTTGACAAAAGCGGTTATCATGAACTTGGTAAATTACCATTATTATTATTATCATCACGATCAAGGGTATTATCACTCCCCTATGAAGAAGTCTTTCCATGGTGTTAGTTAAGTGTCACACACATATATTATATATATATATATATATATATATATATATATATATATATATATATATATATATATATATATATATATATATATATATATATATATATATATATATATATATATATATATATATATATATATATCCCTTCTAGATAAGTCTGAAATGATAGGAAATGCAAAAAGAAATAAATCGATTATCTTCCTATTTTTAAATTACTGTTATCACTTTTCAACTCTTACACTATGTTCGTTTTTACCGATCTTTTTTTTCGCGATCTTCGTTTTGAGTAAATGTGCAATGTAAGTTACCTAGAATGATTCATAATATCTTTGCTTGATTTTTTCTTGACTCATTGACAACACTTTTTACCGTTTAGGGAGGACTGACGACTGCCTCAGTGGCACAGTAGTGCCCCTGGGACTGTTGCTTCAGTACGTCAAGCCCAGGGGTCCGTAGGGGGTTAGTTATTGTCATTGCACCTCATGCAGTGCGGTGCACTGTAGGCATTACTAAAAAATGTTTGCAGCGACCTTATTTTAAGCTTATACTTTAACCTCCCCCTATTTCCTTTCTTCAATCTTGCTGTCCACCTTCTCTAACTTTGATTTCTTAGTGCTTCTAGTACCACCTGAAGATCTTTGTACGTCATTTCCTTTATTTTCCGGATTTGTTTATCATGCTGTCCAACCGCTCCAACTCTTTCTTTTCACTGTCTTAAGCGCTGAATGGCCGAAAGTGCCCTAGTACTTGGCTTGACTCCCTAAATTCCATAAACCAAACCACGTCAAGCCCATGGTTAAATTCAAGATTCCCTCACGAGAATAAAATGATGATTAGGTTGGATGCTGTAATTACGCAATTATGGAATGGCCGTAAAGTGGGAAATGGCAGTCTTATAATAGTAGTGATAAAATTCCGTTGTCAGGAACAAGGAAATACCCGCCTAATGCTGTTCAAATTAAGTGTAGCTTTTGCGGTTCACTCTCCTCGTGCAATAATGTCTGCGCGTTATGCTTCTGATGCAACTTAGTAGTTGTAGGATTCGTATAACGTGCAATACTTGTCAACATTCTGTTAACGTCAAATGTCGATTGTTTTTATTTTTAGAATGAAAAAAGAACTTCTCGTAAACTTCTGAATACGAATTGATGTGCTCATGCATTCGTGTCCTTAAGTGCATATCTAACGTTAATGCACAAGTAACTGACAAATAACATCCTTTGAAAGCAAAAAAAAAAAAAAAAAATAAGTAAATGAATGTCAGCCAGTGAATTCCTGTTCTTAACTATCAGTGCATACTACCACGTTTGCGTTTACTGCAAGCTTGAAATTCTGGCCGTAATTTCTGTTATTTTCACTTTGATTCTATTAATGTGAAGCGTTTTAACAGTTTTTTTTTTATGATTTTCCTGATGAAAATAGTCATTGATGGAAACTGTCTGTCCATGATTTTGTCAAAACGGAAATCATGTCGTCCTACAGAGATTCCTTGAACAGAGACAATTATTTTCAGTGAAAGCCGCCTCAGAACTTTCATATATGCGATATTCTTCGTCCGTCTGCGGCCAGTCTTGTGAAGGCAGAAACCAGGTACCGAAGTGGCCTGTTTGAAGCAGACACTCGGACTCACTGCGATACAGTTTGTTTATGGACGTGATACAGTCACCATCCGTTCCTGTCTCTTACTGACTGATTTTCACGAAATGACTGAATGCTTGCGCATCATCGACATTAATATTATCATTAACGCTTTTATGTTCATACTCGGCGACTGAATTATTTATTAGAATGTTATTATTATTATTATTGTTATTATTATTGAGATTTGCTTTTTTCACTTTGCGTATTTAGCCCTCTGGACCTGACTTCTGTAACCACCTAGGATCTCTAGCTGGAAATTTATTTGTGTTTAATCTGTTTTTAATTATTGTAATTTTTAATATTTTTACTATTATTCTCAATATATTAGTACTGTCATTACCATTAATATAATTTATTTCAACTTCAGCAACTTTTTGGATATTGCCAATTGTCATTTTTATCATTTTATCTATTGTATCTAGATTGTGTGTAACTATTTTAATGCCTCTTCATTGTATTTTCCATGTATATGGCCCTGAGCTGAAGTATAGAATATTATTATTATTCAGCTGTCTAGCTTTCTTTTAGCAAAGGGTAAAACTGATCTTATAATTTGGAGGATGTCCAGTATACAAGGCGTATAGCTCTGTAGGCCAGGTAACATAATGGCGAATCTTTTACATTCCAGGTTCACGGTCACCTAAAAATAGGTTGTCTCATTATTATCTTTTTAAAGTCAGCCATGGTTATATTTTATTTATGAATTTTCTTTTAGTCTTTTCTTGTTTCATTTCTGTTATTTTTAATTTTTACATTTCAGTGCCCTTTGGTTTATTGCAACGAAATGTTTAATAATAATAATAATAATAATTTCACGTAAACTGTTAGTGAGGTACAATATTCGTGCAACCGGAGCGTCGAGAAATGTTAGATTCGATTACAGCTCCTAAATGCCGCAGCGCACATCTCAAGACACCGTCGGAATTGTATCGCAGAGTTTGTTGGTTGGTAGACACAGTAAGCTATAAACTGATTGACACTGGGAATTACATTGGGGACGACTTGACGTACCTAGTCCTTTCATGTACAGTTGGCGTCTTGCGGATCAATAAACTATTAATGAACAATTTGCATCTGGAAGGTTACGGCCGGAGATACGAAGTTGGGAGTATGTTACGAATTGTATTAGTAATTCATTGCTATAAACGTCTCTCTCTCTCTCTCTCTCTCTCTCTCTCTCTCTCTCTCTCTCTCTCTCTCTCTCTCTCTCTCTTGTTCATAACTGCTGATGAGGTGTGTTTAAGAACTTTTGTCCTCTTGGGCTCCCATCATTGGTCTAGGTATATGCACGTTAATGTGACGACGGACACAAATGTTATGAGAACACATTGTGCTTCGATCATTAATGGGGGTTTAATCGCTCTTTAGCGGTATAAGTTGTTGTCAGAACTTGACCCATAACTCACAGATATGGAGGGCCAACGCGTCAGTGCTCGACTAAGCGTAAAACGAGGCGACGTTGCAATTCAAATGTGCGGTGAAATGCCGTCAAGTTTACAAGTCCTGCACGCGCGTTGAGACGTTTCGTGTGGATATTTATGTCCAGGAGTCAGTTCTAGCCATGAAGGTGCTGCCTCCATAGTCTCCGTGAAACCAAGATTTCATCCCTCTCTTCATGAGAGGTTAGGCGTGGAGACCCAGTACGAACTGAAAGCGTTTGTATTCGGTAAAATCAGGAGACTTCGTATTCTCTAACCTTTTGAAAAAGGCATCATTAGATTCTACGATTGCGAGGAATTAGAGAAATTCATAAAGGATAGGATAACACAAAGTTAGTGAAAGAAATAGGAAAGACGAAAATAAACTGCAGCCTCTCAGATATAAGCAGGGTAAACCCAACATCACGTTTTGTAAACAGGTAAGGGCTTTGTCTGAACGTCCATCGCAGCACAGGAATAATTGTTATATAAACTTGGAGACAGCCCTTTCCTTACGCAACCACACGTACATATACATGCACACATGCATACATACACAGACATTATATATATTACATATTTATACACGTATGTATATATGTATTTATATATATATATATATATATATATATATACATACATATGTATATATATATATATATGTATACATGTATATATATATATATATATATATATATATATATATATATATATATATATATATATATATATATATATATATATATATATATATATATAGAGAGAGAGAGAGAGAGAGAGAGAGGGGAAACGTTTCAGCGACTACTGTTTTGCTTTTCACTGGAGATACCCCAGTGTGGGGGACACGACTTGTGGTGAAAATAACACGGGTATAATTATGTAAATAAACTTACGTGCTTATGGTTGCCGGCGTCGTACTTTTTCATATGCACGGATATATTTACCATCTAATTTTTTGACTTATCAAAAAAGAGCGATGCATAAACAGATATTTTTGCAGTGTTATTTATATTTAGAAATGAGAGAAATGGTTTTAAAATCGTGGAATTAAATATCGAGTAAATACACCTAAATCTGATCAAAAAGTCTTTGATGGAAAACAGATTAGTTTTAATCTGCGCTTGAGCGAAATGCTTATGTAACATGTCCTGGATAGAAATCTTCAAAGCTTTTCATAGCTGCAGATTAAGAGATAACTGCTCCAATGAGCCGAGGGAAGCATTGTCGTAAAAAGGGCAAATGCAATTTCTTTTCCTCCTGACTGTATCTGGGCGTTGGAGGCGCGCAGCGATCTTTCACTGGAAATTTGTTGACGAATGCGACAATATGGAAATATGTTTTCCATGTAAACCATTTCTTTTATGAAGGATGGCTTTCAGAGGGAACCAAGAGACCAGTCACGGCCACTTTCTTATTAACTGCTGCATCAAATATGAACTCTTTCCTGATGAAATTTCCAATCGCACGGATGAATGGTTCATACACACGCGCGGGCGCGCATAAGCTGTTGGAATCTGATTTTATTGTCAGTATGATCTATCACTTTTTACTCCTGTGAAAGTACAATTGATTTTATGCATTAATGTTAGTATTTGGCATCAGAAAAAGTAATCGTGGTACGACCAATAGTATTGGAATCATAATTCCCGATTTGACAAAAGCAGTATCGTTTTACTGATGATCTGATAGTCATCGCAGATCCATTTTACCGAGGATGTAGAACTCGAGTCACAGATGTACCCAGAGAAAGGTGGATGTTGCTAATAATCGTGGGTGGGGCATTGTCCAATTTTCTTGTTTCCCAGGTACTCATCTTTCCCTAAGTCGTTACACTTACTTTTTATAAACTTGGCAGAAAACGAGATGAACGGTAGCCTATAAACACTTTCTTTGTTGTACTTGCAATATCAATAAAAGTAGCAGGTTGAACTATACTTGGATAGTTTTATTGATATGGTGTTCTGAAAATTACTGAAATGCGCAGTTTGATCGCTTCGTCCGCATCAGCAGGATAACAAGGTTAGCATATATGCTTATCGCATAAACCTTAGCACTGACATCTTCTTCTTCTTCTCTGGACGTATACTTTTTGTATGGGGTGACACATCATCATTGGAAGGACTTTTTGATTTGGCTTTGGGACACAACATTGGTGAGGAGGGGTGGTGAGGGTGCTCTCTCTTAAATCATTAAGTAACAGGAAAACGGATTTTTTACTCCTTTTTCCGTAACATCATATGTAATTTTTGTTGTTTTTGGTGTTTCCACTTGAATGCTGTTTGAAAGTGGCTTAGGAATGGCAGGGGAGACATCAGTTGAAGTCAGCTACATTGACACAAAGTTGAAAGGGCCCCGTCCGTGTTATCTGATATGTTTTGGATACAATCACCTGGATCAAAGAGACTTCTTTCTTTCTTTCATAACAGCGTGGTTTTTAAGTAGTATTGCTTTTCTTCTTGAAGCCAGTTTGACTTCCAGATATATTCTGCATTCTCTATAACTTGGTGCTTGAAAGTGGAACCTTCAAGTGCTTCCTTTTTCTGTTTTCAATCAGGTTTCTTCAGTCAGCTATGAAATGATATTATAAGATATTAGAAGGAACTTATCGAAGAAGATTATTAACCCAATGTAGGTGGATCTGCCCCTACAGAATGGATGCTGTGTAAAGTGCTGAAGAGTTGACAATTTTGTCTAAAAGCAAGCTAAGAGTAATATTTACTTGCCAACACACCTTTCTGTACTGCAAAATCCGTTCACTTGTAGTATTATCATTCTCATCCCTCAAAAATACAACTTCGACCATCATATTGTTGTTTTTGTTGTCTTGTCAGCAATTTAGGAACATTGTTGTTTTTCCATTTTAAATGAATGTTTGTTTTACTCTGCTCGTGTCTGCTTTTGTAAACATTGGTTTCGCTTTGTGATGGATGTGCGGGAAGGCCTTAGCAGTTCTTTTCAGTTTTGATACTTCCTGACACTTATTAGTTCATGTGTTCTTAATCTTACCTTTGTTGAATTTTACAATTTTTGATGTCGCTCTTGTTTTCCTCCTACACGTTAAGAAGCTATGCTCTAAGGAAGCTTACTCAACAAGTCCTGTCATTTATTCAAGGAATTTTGTGATATTATTCTTTTTTATCTTGTACCTACGTCAAGCCATCGTTGTTATTATTATTATTATTATTATTATTATTATTATTATTATTATTATTATTATTATTATTATTATTATTATTATTATTAAAAAGGATGGCTGCATCGTGCGAATTGATCGTATATTGAGTCTTCTCAGTTCGCACGATGCAGCCATTCTTTTTAACAAGACGTGCTTAAGAAAGGGTCTACTTCCTTCTTATATTATTATTTAACCATTTCGTAATTTAATGACGAAAAAAATGCCTCATTGCTTTCCCGATTCATGAGTTTCCCCTGGCTGCTGTGGAGCAGAGCCCACCGATCGAAATTGGGTTTCCTGGCTAAGACTAGGAAGAGAACAATTCTGTAAAACAGCGGACACCAGGAGAGGGGCTCTCAGTCAGACTAGAGGCTCAATGTTCCCTTCGGAATCCTCGGAGGATTGCGTCCAGTGTTAAATCTGGTTCATTGCAATAGTAAAAATGTTCAGAATTACATACGTGAATAAGTCTAAAACAAAAAAGTGATGAAAAAATTAAAACGCAACGAAAAAATAAATAGTAAACTGGCAAAAACCAACTAAAAGAACGGATCAAAACGAAAATCATAATACAACTCGTTCATTGGAAATGAAGCAATGTCTACTGCATGTTTAAGGCTGGGTTTCTTAGTTGACGTGAAATTTTCAAGAGAAATCGAAAGTGTGAAAAATTCGTTTTCACATTTTGCAATAATATGTAAAAGCATAGCGGAGTTGAGTTGCTGCCAAGTCGGTGAACTGACAGATTTTAATTCGTTCATCATCATACTGAATGACCTACTGGGTCCCAGTGCTTGTCCTGGGGCCTGGACCTGGTATTTTATTCTGATCCTTCGGGCCAGCCCTATGAAAGCTGATAGTCAGCTCAGTGGTCTGGTTAAACTACTTTAATAATAATAATAATAATAATAATAATAATAATAATAATAATAATAATAATAATAGGTGAACTGACAGCTTTACGTTCGTCTGTTCAACGTGAGATTTTTTATGCTTGATCCCACGCATTGTAAACCGCATTGAAAACGAGCAGATGAGTAAAAAGTCGACCACACAGAAGAACAGGCAGATGCTCACTGATTACATCTGCTGTGATTGTGATCGTTATTATAGATTCACATTCAGCCTATATTGATGTTCTTCATATTGTTATTCGTATTCTACCCATGATTTTGACCTAGAATACTTCAGACAGTCTCTAAGACAAAATGCTAAACTGACCGTACAATGAGACTGAGATTAGGGGACGAAAGCCATAAGGCAGCAACTGTGCCCCTGCAGTGCTGCACTTGTAAGGAGGGAAAAAATCGCCCTCCACTTCTGTGAAAATCGAGGCATGGATTACCAAGAAAAGTTTTGTCAGTATGGCCTGAGTTGAGTTCTTATGCACCTGGTTGGCGAATTCCCAGCAGTCCATATTTTACAAATAACGGCTATTTCAAGGGTAAAGTATAGCAAATGTTTCCGAGTCTAAATAAACATGAACAGATTTTCTTAAACGCAGGAAAATCCGTCCGGAATACGCATGTGGTGCTCTCAGAAGGGTCTTCGTACTGTCAAACTGTTTTCTAAATGTTGTTGTTAGTAGTAATGTTACTGCTAGAGGTAATAATGTTATTGTTTCTGTTTTTCTGAGTGTTTTCTTCATTTGTTCCATATTTACAATAAAACGATTCTTTTAGGATAAAATCTACACTATGTAGCAATATCGACCACATATCCATTTTGTAAATGTTTACAGTCGTGGAACTGCGGTTATTCATTCTTAAAATAATCTGCAGCACATGTTCATATAGATTTCACAATGAAAACTTGTCAAAAATGGATGAGCAAAAGAAACGGTTAAAATGCGAGCCAAAGTGAACTAAATCATTCTCTGGTTAGAATGATCAAAAATACGCGTAGCTAATAAGCTGGAAATGATCTTCAGTGATAGCTTATTTTTACTTTGCTTTGGGAACTGAGAAACAGTCATTTGGGACAAGTCTAAAACACTCTTAACTGCAAAGCAGGTTTACAGAGAATAGAATAAAGAAAAATGGATAAAAAGAGGGTTCACGCCGTCGAGAGTATCATTAAACCTCTTGTAGACTTACGGGTATGTTATCATGATTGCAGCCAAGAAAGCCTTTCCCTTTTAATACCAGAAAGAGGGATCGCGGACGGTTGGTACGAGTCGTGTGACACTGTGGACCATCGGTGGTCGAATGTGGATACTGATGTTCTGCAAAGCGATTTGTATACCTACGTTCTCGGGGTGAAGGCACTAATGGTGCCAATGGAAGGTCCCTCTTGTAACAGAGCTTATGGAAAATAGCCGAGCAGAATACCTGCCGACGTTGGGCGCAGTTATAATTGCCATTGTTGGGAAAATAGTAACCAAGACTGAGCAATCTTGTCCACATGATAAAACTCCCAGACTGCTGCTGATGTACAGAGAGCAGATATGATTATTTCCCATACTGCCACAATGAAAGATCTGAAATACGACACTAAAATTAAGATAAGCATGTGTGATAATAGAAGCTGGAAGACATTTCCAAGGAAAATAAGGAAATATATAATATATATATATATATATATATATATATATATATATATATATATATATATATATATATATATATATATATATAGTCTCATCATCATTTAAACTCCGTATGACGTAAAGGGCCTCTGTGAAATCCTGCCAAAAAAGTTCCCACAGGAGCCCAGCTGACACTGATAGGGGTCGTGTGAACGACATATCCAAACCATCTTCATCTCCCTTTCATCATTAGCGCCTGTATAAATGGAACTTTGGTCATTTCTCTCGCGGTATCATATATATATTATATATATATATATATATATATATATATATATATATATATATATATATATATAAAATGTATATTGTATATTTATATGTATGTATATATATTATATATATATATACTGTATATATATCGTGCTGGTAATATAATTCCGAAGAAAATCAGATTTTTTGAAAAGAAAGTTTCAGGAATTTCTGATTATCAGTTCTTAGACATGCTAATTATAGGTAAGGAGCTTTCCTGAATACTAAACGTAAAATCGTTTATATTCTCCCGGCTTAATCCTAACATAATCTGACTAAGGTTGTTTCACTTCAATTTTTAGTATAGTAACTTCTCTAAATACTCGCCTCTCTGATGACTAGAAATCTATAGGGATTTGTTACAGGATCCTAAATATATCTCTGACGGTCAGATGAAGCCGAGTAACCGTTGTATGATTATAATATATATAGCCTATATATATATAGTGTATATATATATCTATGTATATGAATATATATGTATATTTATATTATATATATACATAAATATAAATACAAGTTCTTCACCGGGCGGGGGGGGAGGGGCGATAGAGCTCTCGGCTAGCACGCTGTTGGCCCAGCGTTCGACTCTCCGACCGGACAATGAAGAATTAGAGGAATTTATTTCTGGTGATAGAAATTCGCTTCTCGTCATCATAATGTGGTTCGGATTCCACAATAAGTTGTAGGTCCCGTTACTAGGTAACCAGTTGGTTCTTAGCCACGTAAAATAAATCTAATCCTTCGGGCCAGCCCTAGGAGAGCTGTTAATCAGCTCAGTGGTCTGGTTAAACTAAGATATGCTTAACTTAAGATATAAATATAAGTACATATATGTATATATGTTACAGTCAACATGCGTAATCAGTCATTACGCGTAATGACTGAAATTTCAGTCATCACGCGTAATTCACATAGGGACATTTGATCCCCCCAGGAGCTAGTACTAAACACGGCGAAATACATTTGACTCCCCAGGGACTAGTACTAAACCTGACGAAACAGTGTAGGTGACTCACTGTTTCGCCGTGTTTAGTACTAGCTCTTGGGGGGATCAAATGTCCCCTAAGTGCATTACGCGTGATGACTGAAATTTCAGTCATTACGCGTGATGACTGATTACGCGTGTTGACTGTAACATATATATGGAGAGAGCAAGCAGGATGACGAAAAGTAGAAAATGCATATTCAGCTTTATTTCCAGCCAACGCTTCAAAGCATGGCTTCATCATCAGGGCTAAAATACAAAAGTAACAACGATTAAAATCAATACATAAGACTCAGTAAAATTGTTAATGTTAAAATGTAGACATTAGAACCGAAACATAAAAGTTAAAACCAACCTAAGGCCTCAAGAAGAGAAAACTGAGCGAGCAAGAAGGGGACCAAAAGGATGAAGAAACATCTTGAGCTATAAACAGAGGGGCAGAAGAAGACTGACTATTCAAAACTGGAACCAGTTGTTTGATGGTTAACGACTCGAGGATATGAAGAGAGGTTTCATCAGCAGCTTGCTCTAAGATTTCAAAATCGTTAGAGGAAATACAAGATTTAAATTGTTTAGAATGTTCCCTTATGTTAGAAAACTCCTTCTTACTCAAAGTACACCCTGTTCTGTGGCTAACGCTAAAGAGTATAGAGAGGTAAAGAGTGGACAGTCACGCGAGTCCTTATGGGAAAATTGTAACTGCGGGACCGGTGGCGCAATCCGACGATGAGCGCGTAAACCTTGATAGCATTTGTTTGTGCTGGCATACACGAGGCTAATATTTAAGACGAATGTTAGCACTTTTGTGGGTTGTAACACTATCTTCTGATCTTTTATCATTATTTATATAGCAATGCACTAATCTGGATTGATTATTTAAATATTCTGTTAAAAAAAATGAGTAACTACATACAGCTTATCCTGTCTTTATCTATAACTACTGGTGCTAAACCAGGTTTCATCCAGAGGGTTGAAAATTATGGATGAAAGGAAATAAATAAATAAATAAATAAATTTATAAGATGTATCAGGCCAAACTATAAACAAACTGAAACTCCTCCGTTGTAAATTGATATCTTTATTTTTATCATACTGAAATTGATATCTTTATTATACTGGGCCCGGATTCACTAATATTTACGATGGTGTAAAGTTAAGTTCTTGTTCGTTACATTACACTTTTGGGCTCGTGAAGGTTTTTTCAATATTACATAGTCACATACCAGATAGTAATTAGCTTTTTTTCTAACTTTTTTGCGACTGTTGACAAATACAAATGTGTTTCAGAAATTAAATGGAAAGAAGGAATATTGCCACAAGGAAAGCCAGAAAAGTGAGGATACAGACACCATCGTAACTTAAGACAGCAAGTATGTTTAGTACATCTGGGTCCTACACTGCAAGTATACATTTTCAATATTACAGATGACTGAACTTCATGGGTTTTCGGTTCTTTCGACATGCAACTGAAAGACTTTTGTTTGCATGTTTTGAAGTGTGATGAAGGTGGATGCGTATAAAGAGGTTGGCAATGAAGAACTTGCAGTTGCACTCATAACAAGCTAAAAACTTTCCTTGCATCGTCTCCTCCAAGCCCGTCACAAGTCTGTAGTGAACTCTGGTTATGCAGTTAATTGTAAATGCCAGAAACCATCTTTCTATACTCGTTTTCCATCTGAGTAATCATGTCGTAAAGGACTGTACTTGGCACAATTAGCTCCTCTCCTAGTGCGTTGCCTTGGAAAGGAAAACATGAACAGGGTTGTGTGGAACAAGATTACTTTGAATCTTTGTCCTGCATTCTCTACAAACCTGTGATATATGTTAACACATTGCATTCCTCGAGTGGTAGGTCTCTCCCTGGGAGGGTCATTACTGACTGTACTGATACAGGAGCTGGCAGAGAAGAATATGTGACATTCACTGTAGATTTTGCAAAACCTGAAGCCCGTATATTGTTCAGAGTTACCAAGAAGGTATCATTGTTGTCTTTGGCAGTTAGCACTAGCACTTGGAACCATAATAGCATCCACCATGACTTGGCAGAATGCACTCCTGAACTGACTAGCATCTGGGTTGTCCCTGTGCCCACCTTTCCCCCGAATTATTGAAAATAAATTCTCCAACCAATCTTGATTGAGTCTTTTGGTTAATAGGTAAGACAACTTGTACTTTGAATGTAACGCACCCACAAGTGTAACAGACCTTTGATTGCCATCTGCCATCAGAGAGGCGAGGGAGCTTTCGTGGACCAGGTGATTTGATACTATCCAACCATGTGAGGCAGTTAACTAGAAATTCCTTTGGTCAAAGGAACAACGAGAGAATAACCATTAACATATTTCATAATTTCGTTAGTGTGAACTTAGTTTTGATAAAATGTAACTGAAAACATGTCAGTCACCTTTCCTTGTCTTTGGGGAATCGAAAAAATGATAACTCATGCCTTTTCTTTCTTGAATTACGGCAATTACCTGCAGCACAGAACTATGTCCCTATCATGTTGTTGACATCTTCCAGCTCCAATTACGCGCCCGCCGGTAGAGGCGCCACCGACACCCGCAGTTACAAAGGGGAAAGTTAAGTATATCTTAGTTTAACCAGACCACTGAGCTGATTAACAGCTCTCCTAGGGCCGGCCCGAAGCATTAGACTTATTTTACGTGGCTAAGAACCAATTGGTTACCTAGCAACGGGACCTACAGCTTATTGTGGAATCCGAGCCACATTATAGCGAGAAGCGAATTTCTATCACCAGAAATAAATTCCTCTAATTCTTCATTGGCTGGCCGGAGACTCGAACTCGGGCCTAGCAGAGTGCTAGCCGGCAACTCTACCGACTCATCCAACGAGTTACAAAGGGGAGGCACGAGTGTCCTCAGACTCCTCTCTTTACTTCTTTATACTCTTTGCTAACGGCACGATGAGAATCAACTCGCACTTTCAGCATTCTTTTGGTGGATCCGACGTAAGTCCCGAGGCTACATCTCGGGCAAGTATACTTATAAACCACCAAAGAACGCATAAGGTTGGGAACAGTGTCTTTAAATCTAAAAAGAGATCCAGTTGTTCTTGGATTCCTTAGAACGAGTTTGGGATTGAAACAGCAAAAGTATTTCTTTAAAATCTGCCTCAACTTAGTTGAAAAATTTTCATCATTCGTAAAAAGCAAAGAAACATAAAAATCAAGTTTAGGTAGTGTAGGTACAGGAATTTTTGCTTGAAATTTATTATTCAAGAATTTTTTGAGATATTTCTCAAATAAAAGTTTGGGGTAGCAGTTATTTTGAAAATATTTTCTTAGGAACTAGACCTCATTATCAAAAGAGCCAGTCTGAACAGAGAGAAAAGGCTCTGTGCAGCAACGTTACAATACTATTAAGCTTAAAATTGAATTTATGTATATATATATATATATATATATATATATATATATATATATATATATATTTATATTTATATATTTATATTTATATATTATATATATATATATATATATATTTATATATTATGTATACATATGTATATTTATTTACATACATAAATATATATATTCATATATATATACATATATTTTAGTCTCCACTGTTCTTGTTTTTATTATTTTAATACGTCTGCTGCTGCAGTTGCAACTGCTGCTATTTACTTCAAACAGAACCTGAATCTTGAGGCATATTGTTATCTATTCTTCCTCTTCTTCAGATGTCTATCTTGACAATCTTCTCCTCCGAAAGCAGAACGGTGAAGTTTGAAAGATAGAAAACACCACTACAGTTACTGCAGAGAAACAACAGGAGCAAAGTAAAATGAGAGAAATGCTCTGCGGTGGATGAAAGCTACTGCAGTACTTTCAAACAGGTCTTGATATGAACTTTGGTGGGTTGATTTCAGACAACATTCGTTAAAGGACAACCTGAGTAAGAACTGCACTGAAGTTCAGTTGCTGTGCTCTCTTTCTTCAGGTTACGGAATGAACTGATTACAGACATGAACAAGGTTCTGTGATATACTGCACATGGAACTGGATGACGTTGAATAAAAAAGGAATGTAAGTAGTCCTAAGGGGGATTTCCTTGAGTTGGAGGGGTTTACTGGGATCGATTCTATGGACGTCTTCAGATAGGCGATTAGGATTGTTCATAGAAAGGCAATCATACACTAGAATCCCCTTCCCATTGACCTGCCGATGATTACATATTGTATATCATACTAAAGACTGCTGCGCCTGAAAAATCGTTTTTACTGGCAGGAGCTTTCGAACAACATGGAGGAGTCGTCTCGACTGACGCAGTGTCTAATTTTTTGAATGTATGGAAAATTTCTGCTGAGGTTTCTTGCGTCAATCTCTTGTATTTCAGTAATCGATGGAGCAAGGAACGTAGAGTTTCTCGCACTCAGCAAATAACGGCTGAAAAATTTCCTATAACACTGATATACACGGACAAGGGAAGTCCCAATAGTTCGTGTTTTTATTTTTCGTGTGTGGTAACACTATTCTGTTGCTCAACGAAGGGCGATTATTTGCCGTGGTGTCTGTCTTTACAGTGGAAGGTATTCACTTTGTCAATGGCTTTCTCAATAATGAATTTTCGGTTTAACTGATGGGATAGGTGTTGGTGGATGATGTTAATTTCTAAGGCTAGGAAACTCTGGAAGCAAGATGCTAAGTGCCCCCTGCCATCAGGAAAAGACTGCATCGCCCACTGGTTTGCAGTTGTCGTGGTTCGTACAGAGTGGCGTGTGAGAGTTCATTTTTAGCGCAGCGTGGTCAGGATAATAATAATAATAATAATAATAATAATAATAATAATAATAATAATAATAATATTATTTATTATTATTATTATTATTATTATTATTATTATTATTATTATATTTAACTTCCGCTTCGCAGCTGGGTTAGAACACTGTTCCGAGGCCCAGCTGCAACCCACAACGATCGCCTAGCTGTGCTTATGATGGTTATTATGCAAGGAGTAAAACATTCTGCAGAAGCCTTCCTTGATTTCATTTTAAGTTTTTCTTTTTTTTTTTCTTAGTCTTTTAGAGAGCTCTATAAAGAGGTAAAGGTGTGATGCCTTAATACTACTACTGCTCTATAAAGACTACTTACTGTGACTGCCTTAATACTACTAGTAGTATTATTACTACTACTACTAGTATTAGTAGTAGTAGTGGAATTATTCGTTAAAAAAAAAATTTCACAATGTGTCTCGTATGTCTTGAATAAAATGAGACTTCCTGAGTGTTTTTGAAATGTTCTCTACTGTATATAGTTATTATTTCTATTAGTAGCAGTAGTGATAGTGGTAGTGTAATAGCGTTTATTTGACGGGGCAACCATTAGTATTTCCTTCATATATGCAGCTCTGCCACTTGCATTTTGTTCTTTGGCTGTTAAATATATTCCCACTACGAACTTTGGAATTCCCTCATATCTTCGGTTTTCCATATTATCTCTTTTTTTTTAGGCCGCTTTGTTATCTTCCGCGGTTTATGCAATACTGTTTTCCTCTTATCTCTCTCTCTCTCTCTCTCTCTCTCTCTCTCTCTCTCTCTCTCTCTCTCTCTCTCTTTCAGTCCTGTTTGATCTAGGCTTTACGCTGTGAGAGCCGTAATCCTTTGGATGAAAGAATGACTTAATAATATGGCCAAGACAAGCATTTAGGTAAATACGATTTCTTACTACTTAATGAATGCATTTAAACAGGGACGTCTAATTCGGCAGTGCGGAGATTACTCTGTAATCCTGGCGATGTTGCTTAGATTATGCGATATTCTCGATGCCTCGATCGCAGGGATTACCAAAGACGAAGACGCTTCCGAAGGAGATTAGAAACGACCGCTAACCAATTGTTGTTGCCATGGCAACGGACGTTCATTCAGTGATAAAAAAAAAGAATATCTTCCTAATCATGACACGATGTAAATCGGTTTGACTAACTTGATATCACCCTCTCAAAATAATCTTATTCATTCGGACTTATGTTGACTTCTTAATATATTTCATTTCAATTTAGACTAACTTATTCAGGCATGAGTTAATGCTATGCTATATTTAAACGTAGTCTGCCTGACTTGAGGCTACTTGATATGGCCCAGTTAGACTCTGAGTGGCTCAATTAGTCTGCCTGATATAGGCTACTGTATGTCTCTTTAAACGTAGTCTGATTGCTTTAGATTGTTTCATTTGGTAGATTTGATTTCGACTTGGACCGACTTATTTAGATTCTGATCGACATAACCCATTTAAACAAAATCCAATATAGACTACTTGATATGGATCATTTCGACTTAGAATGGGTCATTCGGACTGCTTGATATGGCCTATTTCTACCTAGACTGACCCAGGTAGACTCTACTTGATATGCCACATTTAAATGCGGTCTGGTTTAGATCCTGTTTGATGAATTTAGACTGACTCATTTAGACTTTGCTTGATATGATCTGTTTCAATATAATTTGACTCATTTCAGGTCTCTCTGATATGGCCTATTTCGCCTTAGACTGAGTCAGTTAGACTGCCTGATATGGCCCATTTAAGAGCAGTGTGACTGATATAGACTCTTCTTGACATGGCTTATCTTGACCTGTATTACTCATTTAGACTCAGCTTGATATATATAACCCATTTCAAAGTAGTTTGCTCAAACCTCGCTTGATATGGCCTAGTTGAAAACTTATGATGGCTCATTGAGACAGTATCAGATGAGATGGGCATTATGAAGCTGAGTAAAAGTAAGCTGTATCAACGTGAGTCAAAATAAGTCGTGTTAAGCAGAGCCTCGGTGAAACATTGTGCTTGATGCTGTCTATTAAAATGTCTGATTTAGACTGTACTTGATATAGCCCTTTTAACATAGACTGACTCAGTTAGACTCTGGTTAATATGACCCTTGTAAATATAATGACTGATTCGGACTCCGTTTGTTAAGAACCATTTACACTTAAAATGACTCGGCTGGGCTTTGCTTGGTGTGTTCCATTTAAACTTAAAGTACTTAGTTTATGCTGACGTACTTAGACTGTTTGACATAACCAATTTAGACATAGTCTGACTCCCTCAGACTCTGCTAGGTGATGACCATTCAAACTTTGCCTGATTACTTCACACTCAACCTGATAGGAGTCTTTCAGGCATAGTCTGGCTTATTTAGGGTCTCATGTATTCCGTTTAGATTAAGACAGAGTTTTATAGACTGCATGGAAGGCGGCACTCTGGTGCCATTCGACTTTTTTGACTCTCTGACTCTGTTTGGTATGACTCATTTAGACGTCATCAGTCTCACTTATCCTCTGTCTGATGTGACCATTTTGGGTGTCGTCTTACTCATTAAGACTCATGGATATTGCCCAGTTAACTGCAGTCTGACTGATTTTGGCTGCTTGATTGACTCGTTTCTACTTGGAAGAACTCATTTAGATTCTGCTTGATATGACTATATAGATTTAATATTTCTCGTTTAGAAACTTATTCTAAGTCATGTAGTCTCCTTGATACAATAAGCTTAGACGTGGTATGACTCATTTGGACTCTGCCAGTTTGGTTGACCCCGGGTGAATTGTTATCAACTCTTTAAATGCGATATTAAAATAGAGAAATGATCTTTAGAAAAAAATGATTAGAGTCTAGTCATGATTCGACCTTCGAAACTGACTCGATTTAACTCGACGTACCTCGTTCTACTTGCATGCACTCCAGATGATTTTCTAACACCGACTTTTGGCCTTGAGGTTTTCTCGAAAATTACACACAGATGGTGAATCATTGTGCCCCCGAATGGTGCACCATGAAACTTCACTTACACCATTGTCATTATTCGTATAACCGGGTACATTGAGATTTGATTTGTATCAAGCATGACCGACCAGTTTCGCGAAATCTTAACAAAGAGGACCCGAAGCACTTTGACTCTCAGGAATTAATTTCCAAGGAGTCTAGAAATTTTAATACACTCCGAAAATATCTGAGATACTGCCCATACGTAGGAATGAACGTTAAGTGTTTTATAGCATGCATGCCTAGAGAGAGAGAGAGAGAGAGAGAGAGAGAGAGAGAGAGAGAGAGAGAGAGAGAGAGAGAGGAAAACATTTATTATGAGCTAATAATGGTTTTCTTTCAACGCCCATACTGGGAAATGGAAATCTAATTGGTTCTTTTGTGTAACGGAACGGCATGAAGCGCCGTGTGAAAATATCTCAGCCGCTATATCATATTTTTTGCTCTCATTCCTTCAGTATTTATGATTGCAGTACTTACTTACGTTGAAAGGCTATGTAACACATGCGTTATGTCTCGTAAACGCAGTGATTTATCTGCTGTGTCTATTGCTCTTTTTTATTTTCATGTTTCGCATCGTCAATGTGCAGACAGCTTTAAATGAAGAACATAAACATGTGTGTTTATGTTCTACATGCTTATGTTTACATATTTTCATACACGCATAGATACTGCATACACATATAATTTATGTATGTATTATATAAATATGTACATAATTCACTTTCACGCAATATATATAATATATATATATATATATATATATATATATATATATATATATATATATATATATATATATATATATATGTATGTATATGTGTGTGTAAAGGCTTTTTTTTCCTGAACGGGTCTCCGTCTCCTTCATCCCACTTTTTTTGCACACATGCTTCTACCCTCCAGGTTTTGCTTATTCTGTGACTCACCCCGTCTCTATTCTAACCGTCATCCAGTGTATTTCCGCACGAATACTTTTAAGAATCTAAAACTTGCACTCTTCCACTGTCAATTCCAGCATTAACTGGTCCATCGTCCTAGCTGACATTTCACCCTCGTGACCTTATTCTTACTCACATCTACCTTCCAATTTTTCCCTTGTTGATACTTCCAAGATCTTCTAATAGGCTTTGCATTTTCTTTTGCCTCTTCCATAATTCACCTCTGACTCTCCTCTCTCTTTCACATTCAACAAATCCTCAAAACATTACTTCGACCCAGCACTGCAATGTCTTTAGGTGTACATATATATGTGTGTGTGAGTGTGTGTGTGTATGTATGTATGTATGTATATATATATGTATATGTGTATGCATATGTATAATCTAGCTATATACTGTGGGAATAAAGGCCCATGAAAATAAAAAAAAAAATGAAACCGATGGTTAAAAAGTACTATGCAAAAATTGTACCAAGGATTTTGTTTAAGAAAAATTGGGCTGCAATATCTCAGACATTTCCGAGAGACAAGAGATCACTGAGATATAAACGAGCTAAGTAGTTTTGGTTATAACGCCAACCGGAGTCAGCCATAACTGTTTTTCAACTAAATCTGTCTGTTCTAAAGGGAGATTCAGATATCCTCAGTCATCAGTTAAACCAACAACGTGAACCAAAATAGAAGGCGGGTGTTACTGAAGAGTTTTTTTCTAAGGTTCGTCTAAAACAAGTGACTCGTCTATTAAGGGTCTAATCAGTCGCGCCCGTCATCTCCATTCATCCCAGAATTAGCACACAAACTTCATTTCAGTCATTCCCATAAATCGTTATTACTGTAGCCATGCAATTTCGATTGTAGTAGCAGTCAAAATAATTTCTATTTCGATTTTTCTCTCTCTCTCTCTCTCTCTCTCTCTCTCTCTCTCTCTCTCTCTCTCTCTCTCTATATATATATATATATATATATATATATATAATCATCAACACACAATCACGTGTGGAACAGAAATAAATTTCTGACTCACGTCATAGAACCCAGGTCTCTCAGGTGGAAAGCAAGTAACGCCCTTGCTTTCCACCTGAGACCTGTTCGATCCCGACGTGAGTCAGAAATTTATATATATATATATATATATATATATATATATATTATATATATATGTATATATATGTATATATATATATATATATATATATATATATATATATATATAAAAGACTGTGATTCATATAGAGAGTGCCTGCTATGGCTCTGGCCGCAGGCTCATGAAAGCCCCGAAACAGCAGTTTGGCACCGAGTCGCTAAGCCTTGACGATGGCCTCTCGGGATGTATTCTATCTGCGGATTACGGCTTTTCTCTCTCGTTATTCTATTTTATTTACCAGTGTTCCAGATGAGACCATTTCCGCTTGATGGGGCTCGATTTTTTCTTTTAATGTCAGTTTTTGCCATGCCAGGCGTATTTTCAAATTTGGTCAAAATATCACTCGTCCGTGTTTTCGTCATGTGACGCTCTTGTTTTTTTGTTCCAACTGATAAAGCCTCTTGAAAAGCTCTTCACTGCATTTGATAGAGCGTTGGAAAAGTCCCCCATATCAGTTGCTTCTGATAAAGTATTTTATGGCCTTTTGATATGCTAGTGAATATTGATGTTATATTTAACTTCACTAAAAAATCAATATTTTTAAAAAATTTCGAAATGGACTACCGATATTTTATTTCCCCTTGCCACAGGATCAGCATTAGGTCACTCAGGCATTTCTTTGAAAAAAAAAAAAACTATCAAGGACCATTTCGCCATATTCATGTTAACATTTACTTAATCCTTTAAATTTTGGTGTACTTATGTAACAGTGTTTAGAATGTGTCTCAGAGTAGCAAAATCTTTGTAGGGTCATTTTACGAGTTAGTTACGATAAGCGGGCAACTTTTGAAACAATTATTTTACGACACAGCATCGTTCGGAATTCAAAGAGAGATTCTACTAACACCTGCATTTTTCTCACGCGGCCTGTCACGAAAATCTGGCTTGGGTTTGAATCCGCTCTTTTGACGGGGCTCCTTTGGACATTTGTTTCCAACGGGTGTTCGTAAACAGCTTCATTGAAGACCACATTTCAGGTATCAGTTTCAGCGAGATGTCGTGTTTCTGCTACGGTAATTAGTTTATTGTCTGAGTCTAGCCTCGTTTTTCTATTTCCCTTTCTTCTCAACTACGGCCTTTTCTCCTGGTATTTAGTTGCAGCCCGAACAGCTTTTTCTTTTTCTTCATAAAACGTCTTTCCTCATTCCACCACTTACTGATTTTATTCTCTCTCCTTACCCTCTTATTATCACAAATCTCTCCGCTCTCCAAATGACCCCGTTATGAAATTTCACCTACTCCCCATCCACTCTCTCTCTCTCTCTCTCTCTCTCTCTCTCTCTCTCTCTCTCTCTCTCTCTATATATATATATATATATATATATATATATATATATATATATAGACTGTATATATAATGTGTTTGTGCGTGTGCGTGTGTGTGTTTATATGTGTGTGAGAGTGTGTACGTGTGTGTGTGTCTGAGTATACTTTCCCATTAAGAATACATGTCAGTAAAAATGCTAAGTGATAATTAATCTTGTTTTAGTTTTATACTTGTATAATACAGTGGTTTTTCCTTGTCGTGTCATGATCTGATTGTGTCGCATTTATTATCTGTTATATTTCTTGAATGCTAAAACTAAAAAAAGATGGGTCGAGTGGAAGTTGTTGTGACACCAACAGACCCTTTCACAAATTCGCGTGTTCATCAAGTGAATGAGTGAGTGCTCAAGGTGAATGCGCAATTTTATGGTCATCAAGAAAGGTCGTTTGGATTCCACCGAGAAGGAACTAAGAGACGAAGAGCTTCCTACATATACAATAATATTATACACATCGCCTGAAACACTAGTTCTTTGAACGTTGGTTTCGTGGTCGCTGGTAACTTTTGGCTGAATCCTTCTTACAGTTCGAGAAGAATGAATAGGATGAACTGTAGGGTCCCAATTAGGCGAAGGAAATATCGGACAAAGTTGTAGCAACTCTTCTCTCTGCTTCTGCGCTCGAAGTTTCGTTTGCTATTGTCGGAGATTTGGTTAGGACGAACGGAGACAAAGTGAAAACTTTGGAAGACTCGCCTAAGATATAAATGGCAGAAAGCTAGAGCGCTGCAGGTTTATAATGAGAAGAAAAAGCTTGTTAGTGTTGGAATTACCCGAGAAACGTCATCTGAGGTAAAGAAAAGAACATACTGTATATGACGCCATCAGTTATGGCAGATATCAAAAGCCTCCAGCACGCGAATCACTCATAACAGAAGCTGATGAACAAAAACATCCATTTCAAAATGAGAGGTAGGCTATAAGTTGCGACGAACGCAGAACTCTTGAATCTTGAAAGTTCTAGCGAGGTGATCAAACACTGGTAACAGTGGGACGGGTCCCAAGACTCGCTTTGTTAAGTTTACGATTCTTATAAAAGAGAAAGTTTGAAGATATGAGGCACTTCGGTTAACTTGGATTTTGGACATAAATGTATTATATTCGTATTCCATCTCTCTCCCAAATACTTAATATGCAGACGCACTGATTCTGACAGATAAATATTTATATGACTATTTCTTACCAATAAGTCATTTGCCCTAATAATGAATGACTCCCGGGATAAGCATGATAACAGTCACTCTCTCTTTCATTTTGTACTGCTGAATGAATCGTGAAGACTCTATACAGAAGTCTTTTTGCAGCTCATTTACTTCACATATTTACAGAGACGGCTCCTCCACATCGGCGTGAACTCCCGTAGTGAAGTGGGCGTCTCATTTCTGTCCTCTATAGAATCTGGTGGCTTTTGTATACTGAAGGCCCTCTTCCGTTCATTCACCCGCCACCAATTTACTGTGTCCGCTTTCTCCTTCCTGAAGCTAGAGATCTTTCCTCATCCTATAGCTTTCTGTTCTGTCTTCAGTACCAAACACCCTTGCCTATCTTTCCATGTATACTAATTATTTTTTAATATTTTAGACATTTCTTTACATTTCGCACCTTGTCAACTCTTACTACACATACAAAACTCAAACCGTTAATTACGACAGCCCTCCCTTCTTATCTTATTGACATTCAGCATCGGCGGCGCCTCACTTCTGTCAAGAAGCTAACAGTACAGCCAAAATTTAGTTCCACAGGCACTTCTTTTATCTTCTTAACCTGTACAAGAAACCCAACTTCTTTCCTTCCTTCCTTCCTTTACCTATTCTGACAGTCATAACTTCTTTCATTCTACTATCGTCCGTTGCACTTAAAGAAAAAGTCCATTCTTCTACAGTCAGCATGGATATACATTCCTAGCTTCTGAATTACTGGCTTCTGTATTTTTTAAACCTTATTCTTCCTAAATCTTTTTCCTCTTAAACTTTATTCTTCAAAATAACCACTTTTTAAAAATCTCTCATTGGTTTCAAACACCATCATATAATCTTCCACTTTTCTCTGCAGCTTCTTTCCCCATCACTTTATTTGCAACACCATAATCACTCACCATATTACCTCCTTGAAAATATTACACCGGCATGAAGATTAGACACAAACTTTCTTGAGACTCACCTTCATACCCAGTTCGTCACTTTCCTGTTAAGAATTCAAATATTTTATTTTCATTTAGAAAACTTCCTGAAGATCTCAAGAAATTATTACCTTGAATATTGAACATTCTTATACAGTACAGATTTAATCCTAACCCATTTTTCATCCATCTTTTTCTTATATAGTCGTCTTATTTATTTCTCATTAATAGCTATAATTGAACTCATCATTTTGAACTTACGTTTTAACTTTCAGTTCAACTAAATAATGATCGCATATACCTCCAACCACTCCTCTGCTCACCATTTTATCCATCAACCTGTTCTTTCATCTAATGCACCAAAACATAATTTAATAAATTTTCAAACTGCCCCTCAAAAACACAATATCAGTCATATGCTTGACAAAAATAATTCAAAATTCAATGTAAATAAATGCAGAAAATTCCATAGGTAAAAATGCAATGCATGCAAATGTCCAACTATTTCTCTCTCCTAAGTATACTTGAGGTTTTTGTTAAAGAAACCTTTAGTTCTTATCATCTGCATTGAAAATAAAGATACAGGTAAAATAAGACACTGTTTTATAAACAATCATCACTGCCATGAGAGCTATTTCCCTGCTGTTCTTATTCCGTCGCATACCCAGCACAGATACCAAAACAGGGTTGTAGGTTCCCACACAAGCTATTTGATGATAGAGTAAATATAGTGTTACTGTTTCACTTACATCACAGTGCAAGCATGCTCCTGTGCCAATCATCTTATGGTATGAGAATTGGGTTTATCAATGACCTCAGTGGCTAAGAATTTCAGTGAAGTTTCCTTGGTAACTATATATTTCCAACAATTGAGATTCAAAAATTTCCAGCCACTCCATACTTACAAGCTACACCATCTCTTTCACGATCTCTTAACATCCTGTTCAGATCATCCAGCACAACCAACCTTTCTTGTTTTTCAGGCCCAACCAGGCTCAGAGGTGGACTCCCAGAAACTTCCAGGTTCACCTCTGCAGTTTTCCATCCCTGGGCCATATCCGTTTATTATCTTGAGCTTTTCTCCAGACGCACTTGGTTTTGTCCATTTAGTCATTACACCAACACAGTAGTCTCTGTCTTTTCCACAGCATTAATAGCATCTCTCATTCACATCAATCACAGCCATTTTTTGTCTTTACCAGAACGGGACTACCCAGCCCTAATTATATTAACCTTGATAAATTTCTTCTGTTCTGTTCTACCAGTCACAAGACTTAATATCATTTCATTTCTTTTCTGATTTTCTTTATGGTGTACAAAAAATTCAGTGGCTTTTGTATTTGGTGTTTATTACCTCGAGGCTGCTACGCCCTGCAGAGAGCCTCTCTTTCCACCATGGGTTCTACAGTCCCCTAATGCTACTCCGCGCTTCTTTACGCAGTAATAACAAGATAGCTCCGCTGACTTGTCGCAACGTTTGTGGAGAATTATAATAAATTTACTAAACGAATTTCTGATACCGACAAAATTAAAGAAAGACCTGTCGATATTTGAATGATCTAGTAAGTATTTCTTGCCAGAATCGTTCGGTTACGCCTGTCACGCTTCCCGGATGTTCTGTTCAGTCTGTGCTGATAATTTTCGTTTCATCTGAGTGACAGGCATTTCTGAAATTTTGTAGCAGCATTTATCCTCATGGCATGGCATAAGGCAGTGTTGGAACAGCATTTAAAAAATTTTCGAGAGGTTGTTCCAAGAAATTTACATTCAGAGGAGGCAGAGTACATATCCGAATTTACTGTGTAATAATCCTCTTTGGGACCAAACTGATTATTCCCATATATATATATATATTATATATATATATATATATATATATATATATATATATATATATATATATATATATATATATATATATATATATACATATATATATATGTATATATATATATATATTCATATGTATATACATATATATTAACTTATCATATGCGCAATTGTTCTGTCCATTAGTACAATTAACATTGTACGGATACTTAACAATGAGGACTGTTTGTCCTAGAAAGCTTGTAATTTTTTTGAATAAATATCTACACTAGATACCATCCAGTTTGAATGAGGTCCTGTTAGTAATATATATACATATATATATATATATATATATATATATATATAAATATATATATATATATATTATATATATATATATATATATATATATATATATATATATATATATATATATATACAAATATATACATGTATAGATGCATATGTATATATATAGATATACAAATATATGTATATGTATATATATATACTGTATGTATGTATATATATATATATATATATATATATATATATATATATATATATATATATATATATATATATATATATATATATATATATACATATACTGTATGTATGAGACAGATCCTTTTGGTTACAAAGAGAATTATTCGAAACAATTAATCAGATCAGAACTCATCAAATATGAATTTGGCAATATCGGATTATGATTAATGTTTTTAGACTTATTCGTCAAAGGAAATTAGGTTGGCGTTAATCGCTCACGATACGCTATTATCCCTTTTACTTCGGAGAGATAGTTATGCGATTCTTTTTCGTCAAAATGCTTCGTTATCTTGTATTCTCCGGTTCCTTGTTTGTGGTTTTAGATTTCTGTAAAAGAAAACTATTGTGACGGCTTTTTTTCTGTCTGCACTTTTTATGTCCGCCCTCAGATCATAAAAGCTACTGAGGCTAGAGGGCTGGAAATTGGTATGTTGATCATCCACCCTTTAATCATCAAACATCCAAATTGCAGCCCTCTAGCCTTAGTAGTTTTTATTTTATTTGAGGTTAAAGTTAGCCATAATCGTACTTCTGGCACCGCTATAGATACCAACAACACAGGCCACCACCGGACCGTGGGCTGAGTTTCATGGGACGCTGCTAAGTTTCATGGACGGTGGCTGAAAGTTGCGTATAACGTTATACGATGTACAGAAAACTCGACTGGGCCGAAGAAACTTCGGCGCATTTTTACTTGTTAGTTTTCTGAAAAGAAAACTATTGTGGCGGCTTTGTCTGTCCGTCCGCACTTTTCTATCCGTCTTCAGATCTTAAAAACTACTGAGGCTAGAGGGTTGGAAATTGGTATGTTGATCATCCACCCTCCAATCATCAAACATACCAAATTGCAGCCCTCGAGCCTCAGTAGTTTTTATTTTAGTTAAGGTTAAACCTTAAAGTTAGCCATAATCGTGCTTCTGGCAACGGTATAGGCCAGGCGCCACCGGGCCGTGGTTAAAGATTCATGGGCCACGGCTCATATAGCGTTATACCGAGACCACCGAAAGAATAGATCTATTTTCGGTGGCCTTGATTATACGATGTACAGAAAACTCGATTGCGCCGAAGACACTTCGGTACATTTTTTACTTGTTTTTATATTGTTATTAATATAGGGAGTATTTTATTGGTGAGGAGGGGTATGACTTGAATAGCTGCCTTAAATTCATTCAACGTTTCATCTGAAGTAGAAACAAGTCGACTGATTTTAAACATAAACGAGCCTTTACTCTACCGTCTATCTATTATACCAAGAAATAGATCAGCATGTCGCCAAATTAATTTGGGAAACACGGAGGGAAGGATGAAGTTCTGCATACTGGTAATTGATGATGACTCAGCAAAACGGGTAACAACTGAGTTTGGCTTTTACCTGCCTGGAAGGATGGCATTACCCCTTCAGTGTTTCAGCAAATATTTGTGGGACGAGGTTACTAGGCTAGCTTCACAACCTGCACCAAAGAAGTTCAAGGCGGCTCGTGACCTACGGCCTATGTCTTTCCTTGATGGTCACCCAACCAAGCACTGATCTGAAGCGTCGTTGCTGAACTTTGATGATCGACGACCAGCGGCAGAGAGAACGAATTACTTACTTCCGTCGAAATTTATACCAGTGTGGCTATACTGTCAAAAATTATGGTATTATAAAAGAGGGTCGAGACGATGTTATGCATAAATACACAGTCAATTTTCCAGTCACATTCCATTCTGTTATATATATGTACACGACACAGATATATATATATATATATATATATATATATATATATATATATATATATATATATATATATATATATATATATATATATACATACACACATATACACTGTACATCCTTCCCCTTTCGGAGGAATGCAACCTAAAATGTCAAGCCTTCTGGACCTTTTCTCGTCAGCAGGATTGACTGGCAGCGACAAGCAGGCTAGACCCGAGCTGCAGACCTTACAATTGCGAGCTCTTCACTCTACCACTGAGCAAGCCAGCTTTATTTAGTTACCACTGGATCTCAGCTTTTCTTTTAAGAATGAGATCACGAGCCCTTTACTCATCTTTAATCAGGCCTACAACCCACCACAATTGATTAGCCACCATGTACAGTACATAATTCACTGTGTAGGTCAACAAGGCCACAAGGAATTTTTCAGGAAACTGACCCAAAGGCGTTCCATGTGTCGCTTCTCTGTTGCATCTTGTAATTGCTTCCATTTTTCTTTTTACTAAGAGTAAACATAATATTATACATAGACGTTTATTGCTCTCATTAAGGACAGCCACGTAATCTTGGGTTGTGTTATCATCTAAAGCTTGGGAAATATTTCCAGCGGTGAAAACTGCTCCTTTGTTCAACTGACGCTCTTTCGTTTGCTTTTCTTTTCTGCATTTGATTTTGATTTTGATTTTACCCAGGAGACACCGATGACTTCTCTTTTCCTCTCTCTCTCTCTCTTTTCGGTTGGGGAGCCACAAACATATATTCGTAAATGCTTAAGTCTTTTAAGCAACCTCCCCCCCTGAAAAAAAGGATAATCTTCGGTTATTCATTGTGCATATCGAAATTTTAAATTGCTGTGCTCCTTGCATTCACAGAATCATATTAAATAATCTGTCAAGAGTTCTCTGGTCTTCATTTTCGTTAAAACTGAAATGCTTTCGTCATGCTTAAATTCGCTCTAAATTCGCACACGCACACGAGAAAACTGTGTGTGTGTGTGTGTGAGAGAGAGAGAGAGAGAGAGAGAGAGAGAGAGAGAGAGAGAGAGAGAGAGAGAGATCAAAATAATTTCATCACTGTATTGGTAACTGCAGTTCAAAAGAAATGAAAATGAGACATACCACAAAAAATGCTCTTTCATATTTGTTCGAAAATGTCCTTTTGATGATTTCCTTTTTCACACACAGATATGTATGAATGTGGTAAATAGTTTGCCGTTATTATCACCGTTCTATCAAAAGTGATCACAGCACATATGATCGTTTGAAATTTAAGCCGTTGTTTTTCCAGCAATCTGGGTATTTTTTTTTTTACAGGGATTACTGTTCAGTATTTAAAGGATATGCATGTGATGCGGGAAGCTTCATTATATATACGTGATTGCAGTTGGAATATCGATGTATAGTAGAATAAACGGGAAGAATTACACCCGCCAGCACACACGCGATAAGATTAGAGATACTGTTCACAGCACTCTTTAGAGTAGGCGAAAACAAAAGGAAACAATGGAAGTACTTCAGAAAGGATGTAAAGAACAAAAGATAGAACATGACAAGTACTCAAGTCTACAGAAGGACGTTAAACGAATGTCAACAAGAGATAAAAGAGAATATCTGGAAAAAAAGGCAAATGATGATACATCGCCATTATTCAGAGTAGCAGCTGAGTTAGGGGGTCCCACAGAATCTTTGCTGAAATATCCATGGACGAAAACAAAAGAGAGAAAAACTGTCCAATGGGAGGGACGGGTCAATGTCAATAATAACATCAAGGTCTGGGCAAGAGATAAGAGAAGCATAGTCTGATTGATTCAGAGGAATGGGAAGGAGTCATGAATAGACTAGCGAATGAGTTCAAGTCACACATAAAAACATGAGATGTTTTGTCAAATATGGAATGAAGATTGGGAATTGGAAGACATAGCTAAGGTGTCCCCTTCTGAAGAATTTTGTGGATCACGAGACGTTATTCAATTAAAACCTAGTTGAAAGTACCCATGAACGAATGAGGTGAAAGGTTAATGCAGATGAAATCCTCTCAGGTGAATGTGCAGTAAATGGCTGGGTGCTACAAGAAAGTGTTACGGCGCCTTTAGCCGCTTTTTACACTGACTATAATGAAAAGGTGGTTTGAGATGAAAGGGGACGGTTTAAAATAGAGTAACGATAGAAACCTGACAGACTTGTTGTATGCAGATGGTGCTTTTTCAATCAGCGTAACGGAACAAGATTTACAAAATTAATGTAACTTAGTAGAATGCACCTCGTCTCTAGAGACACAGAAATAACGGGGGCCAAGTTTGTACATGAGGATGAATCACGTTAAATGGAGAGATGATTAATGGGTAGGGTATTTCAGATATTTTGGAACAATAATATAAAACACAGAGTCTACTGAGTTGAAAAATAAGGTGAAGAGGATAGGTGCCTTGGGTGATTTGCAGAGACTTCCAAAGTGCGGGGGGGAGGGAGGAGGGAGGGGGGAAGGGAGGGAGACCACAAAAGCACCAGCAAGAAGTAACGGGATAAAGAGAAAAGAGTTCTTTACCCTAAGGAAAGAGAACGACCTTTAGTCTCTTGGAGGATAGAAGGTTACAAAGATCAAGGGAATGAAAGCACGGGGGAAGTTCCAAAGCTAGACTGAAGAGAAAAAGAAACAGCAAGTAGCTATGCAGTAAGAGAAAGATGATACAAGATATAATTTTTATTTAGGTGTTGAAATGACTCCAGTGATGTCATTCCCGAACAACTTCATATCATAAAACAGTCTACAAGAGTCCTTTACTGGATCATTTTTATAAGAGTGATCAAATCGTACTGTTTGAACTATACTGCAACTGTTTTCGTGAATAGGTGCTGATTTGTCAAGAGAGTCTCTCTCTCTCTTTATGAAAGGAAACATCATCCGCCTATCTCTGCAGTTCCTTTGTTGTGTTATGTCGCTCCTTCAGTTGACCTATGGACGACCGCTGATGTCGTCCAATTCATTGTAATCGCTGTCGTTACTGGAAGGCTTCTCTTCGTCTCCCCATCTCTTCCTCTGTTTCCGTAGGAGAAAATATAACCCTCCTCTCTCTCTCTTCTCAGTTTGCTGTCACAGTTCACTAAGACTCTCTTTGCTCCCCACCCGTGTATTTCTCTCTCTCTCTCTCTCTCTCTCTCTCTCTCTCTCTCCAATGAAAGTAAATTTTTTCGGAATCTTCTTCAGATCAAATGATATTTATTGATGCGTGAAGTATTACAGCGGTATTTTCTTTATTTGTGGCCTTAATGATGTGTGGGTCTTCCATTGTGACCTCTGCAATAATTCTTTGGAGTGCCGTCCGCCTGTCAAACATCCTTTTATGTTTAACTTCGGAAATAACTTGTTTTCAAAGGGCCTTTGATCTCCTTGAAGAAATGCTGTCAGCATTTTTTGTGCCTTCTGTGCTTTTATCGTCGTTCTCTTGCACTTCCTTTTGGTAATGCTTCGCTCTTTTACTTACGCCGTGAAGTCAAAAGTCACTTGGGAGCAGTCCGTAGTTAAGCAAGTAATGTGAATGAAATAAATTCTTTAATCTTCCCTGTAAGATGGAGGTTTTTCACACAGTCCGTACGCTCACTGACATGTTTATAAGTATATATATATATATATATATATATATATATATATATATATATATATATATATATATATATATATATATATATATATATATATATATATATATATATATAAAGATTCACCATACGCTGTTTTCATTAGAGAAATTGACACCAGGAATATACAGCAGTCGTTTTGGAATGAGGTTACAGGACCCATATTTTTTCTGACCTGAGTGCAATCAACCACCATGAGATATCTACCAGGTACATTTTTTATCACCTAGACCAACTCAGGTCGGCAACGTAACCTCGTTCTGAGACTCAGGATGCGGGTTCGAATCCTGCTACGGGTAAGATGGCGCGGTGGTAACGTCTACTGGAGTCGTTGAATGGGTCCATGTCAAGGGTTCGCGTCCCAGTGGTACCTGTTCATTTATCACTTATATAAATTCCCCTTCGGTGATAATTCTCCATCGGAGATACTCTCGAGGTAGCGTGAATTTGATATTAAACGACATTTGTAGCTTCATGATTGTATATAAATCACGGTGTGATAAAAATTTCATATATATATATATATATATATATATATATATATATATATATATATATATATATATATATATATATATATATATATATATATATATATATATATATATATATATATATATATATATATATAAAAATTTAACCCAAGTTTTCTTTCACGTTCAGAGTTTTGCCATTTTCTACGTAATATCTTCCATGAAGAGTCCATGGGTAGAGGACAGTTAAACAAGACTGTCGCGTCTGCCATTTAATATGGCAGACTGATTTTATTTATTTCTCCTTGTGTTCTCCTCAGTCAGTCATTGTATCCTTTCTGCATCAGGAAGACCTGTTACCCTTTATTTTCCCTTACCGTAGACTAAGTGAAAATCCTCTTAAACGACCGCGGTACAGATTGAACTATTTTTACATTAACGGCAGTAATAATGGCATCCGTGAAGATAACATTAGAGTAATGATAACAGAAGCAGCGATAGAAATTGCACTATTAACATTTTATAATGATTATAATAGCGGCATATACACATTTCATCGATAGCATTATTTGTCTTATTGATGTGACAGTGGCATCAGGGTCTAAATCCTTTTCCTGAAGTATAGGATCTCTTCCCGGGGCAAGCCTCATGAACTGCACATTGGTTCATCAACAGCAGGTCTCCGTCGGCGCCTTGCATCGATAGATTATCAGGAAGAGAAGTTCGAATATTATCAGATGATGACTTCTGCATTGCAATAGATACGGCGACGGTTATCGCGAAGGGGTTCTTATTAAGAATGACGCCCGTCTATTGACGTAGAACGTCTGTTGCTGGTTTCTTATTAAGCAAATCACCATAGAACTGAAAGAGAGCTTCTTGGTTATGATGGTACTTTATTCTCAATGTAATTATTCATGAGAGATTTGCACGTCCCTTCCGTAAAGGTAATTTTGTATAAAACACTGGTCTGTTCTCTTTGACCTCCGAGTGGCGCTGCTCTGTTTGCGATAACCAAGTGAATGCCATGTTTTTGTTTTCCAATAGGTCCTTAGTTTTGCATTCTGGTAGGAGTCACCGAGAGTAACTTCATCTATTGATGCTTTTTAAAGTCCTATTTCTCTGTGCATCTAGAGTGCTGAACTGTTTTATTTTTCTCTTGAATGAGAACCTCGTAATATTACACAGTGTTAATAATTTTTATCCATATGGAGCTGAAGAATAAGAACTCATTCTCTACTGACTGTACTCCACGCGCCACAAATTGTAAAGTCTCGATTTACACAAGGATTTTTATACGATCTTTGTTGGAACTTAGGGTTGAGTGCCTTCCTTCCTTTCTGCTGACTCATGATGTTAACACAAAAGTCACCTATGTCAGTGGGGGAGTTCGGTGTGTTCGGATAACGCTCGCTATTCAGCTACCACCGTGGACATCTTATCAAAAAATACTGTTAACAAAAAGCCCTTCTTCAAGAAAGGATTGATATTGGAAAGGTTCTACGTGAATTCTCGCCTCCTGTCCTACTGAAGAGTTTGTTTAACCTCAGAGGTGACCTCTGACAGGAGGTAGAAGGCTCAGCAATTTACAAATATATACATGTGGGTAGTTGAGTAAAGAGTATTTTCTGAAAACACCAAACAATCACCATTGTAAGGAATTTGGTGTAAATGTAGTGGACACTGGTAATATGAGGGAAGAGGCGAGTCATAAAAAGCCGAAGTAAAGAAGGAAGCAGTTCTGTTCAACATTCAGAAAAGAAGAGGAGTGTCGTCGATTAGAGCAAAAGTTGAAATGTAGAAAGGGATTGTTAAGCGAACTCTCCGGGATATTGAAAACAAATGAGAAGGGAAAATCGGAAGTTATTGAGCAGCAATACTGAATGTCTTGGATACGTGGAATAAGAAGGGTTGAGAGCAAAACATCTAGAGATACACAGATTTTGAGATTTTATCGATTACGTGGAAAATGTAGCTGATAATATGAAGGGAAAACATAAAAATTTGTTATTAAGAAGTTTTGGAAGGGAAGGGAGACGAAAACTGAGAATGTCTTGGCTAAACCCCTAATGAGAGGCACAGCGTAGCGGAAGTGTTCCGCACCGTGTGATCATCATTGATTCGACACGTGAAGGTGGAACTTAGCAATAACTGGTAAAGTTTAATGTGCAGTCTTGGTCATATATATTTTATATATGATAGTTAAAACATGGCATTTAAGCTTCTTACTGATCACTGTATTTCTGATTACTTGTTTTACAGACTAGTTCTTCCTGTAATTTGGCTACTTTTCTTTCATAATTAATGTTAGATATAAAATTAAATGAATTTCCGCCGGGAGCAAGAGGACTCTGATAAATGGAAAGCGAAGTATTTGCAAATGTCAAATCTCAGAAATGAGTAAGAAAACATGTTAGAGCGACTGCGATTCATGGGTTTAATAGCTGTAGTATTACCTCCCCTCCACTGCAGATCTTTGGCATTTTGTTCCTGCTTCCTTTGACTTTGATTCATGTCATTTCCTATTCCCGTTCTTCCTCTACAACGAAAAAAGGAAGCCTCCTTCAGCATGAGTCCTTACTCATGATTCGAGTTGGAGGGTCATTCCGAAGCTCAAGCGAGGAAAGGAATATATATAGGACATAGAAGACCAGTAGTGCCGCCCCTCAGCTCTTGGCGGAATCCTAATAAAGACTTACTTGTCATTCTCCTTTCTTTCCTCATTTCGTAGGAAATGGCCACTGCGGCAGACATATTGGTGAAGTTGTTTATACCTCCTCGACCTTTGCGCCAACAAGTCAGTTTTCTCTTTATTCCATATGGCCTATTCAGTCAAACGGGCACCATAAGACAAGACCCATAACATGACTTTCCATTTCAGTACTGTTTTCTTTACGGTAAAGAAGACAAGTCTCTCATAATATAATATGATTGATTTGACCGTTATCATTAGATGGAACAAAACACGATGACGGTAACGATGTTTGCGTGACTGGAAATGACTGTTCTTGGGTATCATAGTCCATTTCAGGCAGTTGCTGTTTTCAGCATCGGTGCTGTATAATGCAGCAGTTTTGTTCGGGGGGTAAAAACTTTTTTCATATTCTAAGGAAAGAGAAAAGTAGTGGAACAACCCCACTGCCAATTTTTAGTGAGCAAGTCAGTTTTTTATATTGTACTTTCTGCTCAACGGTGATCAAGTCACTAAACGATGAACAAGAGAAAAGATTAGCTCAACAAGGCTTTGGTCTTATTATTTCTAACAAAGAGCAGAAGGAGAGGTTAGATCGGTACCTTGATCTATATGAGGCAGAAGGAAAAGTAGAGAAAGTTGAGATACCTCGAGGGAAGAGTCAACGCAGCTTCATTAAATGTGCAATCAGCTGCCAACTAGACCATTTGGAGGCCACTCATCCTAAATCATATGCTTAGAGAAGCAATAACACCTCTAAGATTTCCTACACTTTCCATCCAAACAAAACAGTGGGTAAGATTTGAGGAAACTTTCTTTCGCTCCCCGAATACGAAAAGTTGAAGAAGAAGCAGGGATTATAGCTGGAATGTTTCACAAAGCGCAAATGAACTAAAGGTATCAAAGTATTCGTACACATTTCAAAGGTTGTTAACTCAGTTATGTATAACTTCTCCAGGAAATTAATTTATATAAAGTATAAACAGAGCATAAGAAAAGTGACACAACAGAAAGCAAAATCTTTTGCCTTCACTCTAAGTTTTGCTTGGAAATGCCCTCGAGGAAAGGCGAAAGATCTTGCACTCCGTTGTGTCACTTTCCTCGTAGCCATATACTCCGTTCATACTCAGTCGTGTTCATTGTTTTATCATTCTGTCTTATGCCCTTAGTGAGGATGCTCCTGAAAATGTCGCCCAACCGTTGCAGGTCACAGGTCACATGAGTAGTCAAGGGGACTTGTGTCCTTGAATAGCTTTATTTCATCGGTCACTGGACCAAAAATTAAGTATATCTTAGTTTTACCAGACCACTGAGCTGATTAACAGCTCTCCTAGGGCTGGCCCGAAGGATTAGACTTATTTTACGTGGCTAAGAA
>NC_089762.1:5318546-5328546 GCF_040412425.1 Macrobrachium rosenbergii | reverse complement strand
TTACCCTAATGACTTTTTCACCTGCATCTATGGTCTTCATCACACCACAACAGATTCATGGATATTGTGAAAATTCTTATTTTACCTTATTATTCCATGTACACATATCAAATATTTTATTAAAGCAAATCTCGGAAAAATAGGAAATATTGACCTAAAGATAATAATGTACTGTAAACAGATATATATATATATATATATATATATATATATATATATATATATATATATATATATATATATATATATATATATATATTATATATATATACATATATATATTATATACATATATATATATATATACATATATACATATATATATTATATATATACATATATATATATTATATACATATTATATATATATATATATATATATATATATATATATATATATATATAGGTACACACACACACATATATATATATATATATATATATATATATATATATATATATATATATATATATATATATATAATCTGTGTTTGTGTGTGGGCGTTCTCGTATCTTAGTATCTTTATGCCTCAGTGACCTCTTCACGATTAGACCTTCTCACACCTTTTGGGTACACTTTTCGCTACAAACCTAGGATCCAGAAGGGAAATAAATTAAGATACCTCTCCTTCCTCGGTAATAAGAGTGAAGTCACCCCTTGACTTACTAAACTATTGAGACAGACACACACACACACACACACACACACACACACACACACAAACACTGGAAAGGAATGCCCCTTAATGAAAGATGAGTCTCTTTTCCAGAACTAATGGCAGCTATGATTTTTACTCTGGATTTCTACTACAAAAAACAATGTAATTGCATTTTTGCTCTTTCGCACAGCATAAAATTCCCCAGTTTACAAGAGGCATAAGGTTAGCAGCCCCCATACCTTGCATTAATATTTCAAAACAAGTAGCAAGTGAAAGAATATTAAATCTTGGGGTGGTTACGAATGTTCGTGGATGTGGCGCAGAGGGGAAGAAATGTATGACAGTTGATTTACTGTTGAGAAAACTAGATGTATAAACACTTCGTGAGGCAAAGGTAAAAGGGCACAGTGTGCCTAAATAGGAAAGACAGAGTGATTGTTTCTTGGGCAATACTTTTAGTACTGTGAAGACTTCGGGGATGGGCAAAATGGCACATTTGCGTTAGTTCAGGGATGATGAGGTTAAGATTGAGTGTAGCAGAAAAACGTTGAATATGAAGTGTATATTGACCAGGAATATAATGATAGTGGAAATCATTTCTTCTTAAGAGCTGAATCGGTGCTTGCCTAAGCTTGGGGGTATATGAAAACGAGGTTGTGTTAGTGTTTTAACTGCAACTGTCAGTGAGAGAGAAAGAGATTTGGAATGTTTATGGGTATGGGGCTCCTGGAGTACATGAGAAAGGAGAGAGTGCTGTAAAATGCTTTGGAAAATGGGCTTGTATGTTTAAAATACAAGATTTATGAAGAAAATTCATCATACTAAGGAAAGTGAAAATTGTTAAGAAAAAATGTCTAGATTATGTATTAGTACAGAAATGTACCTTGATAGATATAATGATAAGAGGAGTAGCTGGAGGTGTACTTGATCATTCTTTGATCGAAGTAAAATTCAAAATAGACATAAGTTGAAAAGGATGGGTGACTCTGTAGCTGTGAATTCAGTTACGATGAATGGTTTTAATAAGGAAGAACGGAGAAGACTATTTAATGACACAAAGATTAAAACTGTATGCAGTGGGATTGGGAAATCAGTCGGTTTTGGGAAAAAATGATGATTCCAGGTACAACTGTATAGCAGAAGAGATTATCATATACAAGTATCCTAAAACATGGATAGAGTAGTCATGAAGAATTTGGGAGAGAAAGGGAAGACAAGTAATAAGTATAGAAGGTGAAAATAAGCAAAAACTTCATGGAGGTTGAAGAATGCTTGTAAAGTAACTGCTGAGGATGTAAGGAGGGCAATTAAGAGGGTGAAGAAAGAAAAGACGTCGGTAGTTGTTATGATTGCAATTGATATGTTGCAGTAATGTTGATGGTGTGATTCAGTATCTGATGAGGGTTTGTATGGCATATCTGAATGAAAGAAGAATGACTGAGGTGAATAACTGTACTATTGTAAACAGAAAAAGGTGACAGGGATGAGTGAAAGAATTCTAAGGGAATAACTTTACTTTGTGTGCCATGAAAATTGTATGGTTAGATTCCAGTAGAAAAAGTAAGTCAGAAGCTGAAGGGCTGTTCCAGGAGATTGGCGTGGTCGTAGACAAAGAGCAGATTATGTGGAGTGTCGAATATGAAGTAATTTTGTGAGAAATTTGAAAGTAAAGGGAAAAGGCTGTATGTAGTGTACATGGGCTTGGAAAAGTGCATAATCAGAGAAGAAGAGGGTCCTGATATTATAAGGTGTAGACTAGGATAAGTTTATGAGAGTCGTTCACAATGGTTATAATGGAAATAAAACCTTTACTAGTATAACTTGACAGGGGAACGATAAGTTTGGTGCAGAAGTGAGTCTGGGACACGAGTGTGTTATTTTTCCATGATTGTGTGAATATCTTGAGGGATGTAATGATGTGAGAAGTCAGAGAAAAGAAATTAGAGGGGATTTCTGTTCAGATTAATACTCTTCATATCCTATGTACAGGAACTGCATATTCATGACGTCATGTCAGATCGTTTAGGAAATTAGACTTGACAGTAAAGTTACGCCATAAGAAAAGGAGTCATGAATCTAATGTGTAATAGCTGATGTTTGCGGATAATACAGCAATGGCAACAATTCAATTTGAATGTGTTTGCAAGGGGAGAAAGGTGCGAGTAAGCAAAGTGTAAGGTTATGTTTATGATGGAAGTGGGAAAAATGGCAGAATGGAGCAACAATGATTGTCTGGGTAATGGAAAAATTTGGAAACAGTTGTTACCGTGGGTATTTGTGAGTTACTGTACAAATGATGGTTTGAGAGAAAAGGGGAATCACAGATTAGTTGGAGCAAGAAAATTAGCAGAGCACCCGTAACAGCTTCCATGAAAGGATAACGTAAATAATACATTACCTCTCATTTATAGAAATAAAGCTGTTTAGCTTTAATTCTGTAAATGAGAGGTAATGTATTATTTACATTATCCATTCATGGAAGCTGTAAATGGGAATTCTTAATGACAATGAAAGAAAAAGGTTGAAACTGTTGAGATGATCTGTTAATGTAGCATGTACTGTATGCTGTAAAGAGAGCAGAAAAGGTGTAAAAAGAGGAGACATGATGATATGGTAAACAGGCTAGCCTTGGTGAAAGGATTTCTCAAGAGTGTTTTGTGTTGGTTCGAGCATGTGGAGAGAATGGAGGACAATAGGGCGAAAAAAGAGTGTATAATTCGGAGGTGTTATGAAGGAGATGAGGGCAAAAACCCGAAAGTTCTGGATAATGGGTATACAGTGCAAAAGAGGTAAAAGACAGTTAGGGTCATAATATCGAAGATATAATGAAATCACCAAGTGTTCATGGCAAGGTTCGACGCACTACTGATGAGCCTTCTGTGTTGGTATATGAAGAGGTCAGAGTTATGAAAGTCATTTGCAAATGTTTTCATCAGCGATTCAGCAGTTAAAGTATAAATGTGGAAGTACTATTGGTTAGTATTTCAATCTGGAGCTACTTTTTTTGAAGGGAAGATGTTCAATGTTTATATATATATATATATATATATATATATATATATATATATATATATATATATATACTTGTTTTAGAAATGGGGCAACCTGGCTGCCCACCAGTGGAAGGTGCAGTTAGCCAAATGGACGTCGAGACTGAGTGGTAAAGCACTCTCATCATTCTTGCTAGGTCCGTGAATCCCTTCTGACCTGCCGTCAACCAGTTCACTCGTTTCAAAACGATTACTAGTGTCTGCTGGGAGCAAATTAAGGGAGTTGGTATAACAGCCTCATCCTAAAGAAAGGTTGTTTCTCTTTGGAGCTACCCCCTCCAAAGTGGAATATTGTTTTTGGTGAGAAAACATAGCCACCCTCATAACATACAGACACACACACACACACACACACACACACACACACACACGTTATATGTATATGTGTGTGTGTGTGTAAAGTGAAGATGAAAACCAGCCCTTGAATGGAAATCGCCTTTATTTCATGCAACTAGTTCCGGAGACTTATATTTCTCTATCATCGGACAAAGTTACATTTGAAAGGAATATCTGCATGTCATTTGAAACCTGCACACAACATAATTAAAATATAAAGGTCTAATTGTGTAAATAGTCAGCGGCAAAATCTTTAAAGCCAGAAAAAAGACTAATATGCAACATTCATTCAAGTTCAAGATACAAACAGCTGTAGTCGTCTGTTGTTTAGATGTACTAGTGTTATCTGTCACTGGTCCGCGAATATCGATGAGATAATCCGGGGTTTGGATCTCTGAACAAATTGGAAGATCGCTTAGGATGAAAGACCATTAAGCAAACCATCGTTTAGGGCCATTCGTCAACAGCTGAAGAATATGACCCCGTGAATGTGGAGACCTTGTCATTTCTTACCTGCAGAATTGCGGGTAGGAGTAGCCGAGTCTCTGTGCTCCTTAGGAGACAAATCCTTTCTTTTTTTGAAACGAAAGGTTTGTCGAGTTGCCGTGGTTTTAGTCTTCACAACGTGCCTGTCTTTCTTTCCTGAGTTTTTCGTGATTTTAAGTGTTAATTCCTCTCCAGTTCTCATTTTCTTATTTTCGCTTTGGTTTGTTGGCTTAGGATTTTGTTGTTTACTTTTTATATCAGTAAATGCACAAATGTTTATGCTGTATTGAGATTTAAAAAGGAAAGTAATTAATTCTTTTTAGATTAGCCGGTGACGGAGGAACTCACGTTTCCGAAACTAGTCACAAAAAATAAAGATATTCGACTAGAATTGTTAAAAACAGCATCTGGTTCAGGAAAAAGTTTAAGATAATATCTGCTTTCCGCAAACTTTATTTAAATTAAACTTTTACGCCAAATTTCCCCTTTTACACGATGACTCTTTTAGAAAACGGTTTATGCAAATTATCCACAATCATTATGGTGTGATTAATTTAAAATTAATTCCCAAAAATCCTTCAACAATAGGTTCGTTTTTTAACTACAAGGATCGATTAAGTCCTTTTTTATCCTCTAACGTGGTGTATAAATATACTTGCCCTAAGTGTAACTCTGGGACATATGTCGCATCCACGAGGAGGTTACTGAGGGTCAGAATCGACTCCCGTACTGGTTGTAGGCTCTCCAATCCAGAACATTCTAATGTCAGAGCTCACTCTAAAATTTGTAAAACTCATATTGAAAGAAATGATTTCAGCATAATAGGCCAAACAGCAAATCCTCACGAATTGCCTATACTCGAGTCATTGTTTATCAAACAACTAGTCTCCCAGTTAAATACCCAAGCCTCCTCTACTCAACTGTACCTGAGTTAACTCTGTCTATAAGCATTCTGTCGTTTGCTCTCTGCACCTAAGGTTACTTAGCGGTCTTTTGTTCTGTTGTGTTTTTAGCTGTATTGTATTTGGTGAATTTTATTTATATTTTTCTAATGATCTTTAAAGCTATTACAGTAACTTTTTGAATAATTTGTTCATTATTCAACAGATCCCCGATGATGTAATAGAGAAATTATTACGAAACGTTGGAAATAAAGAAATATGTTAGAGTTAACTGGTTTCCCTGGTCCACCCTCACGCTGATGTCTTGCTGGTCGTCGCCTACCCTTGCTTTTGATATATATATATATATATATATATATATATATATATATATATATATATATATATATATATATATATATATATATATATATATATATATATATATGTGTGTGTGTGTGTGTGTATTATATATATATGTGTATATATATATATATAATAGCTAATTCTATATATTAGCTCCGCGCCTATTTTTACCTTTTCAACTAGTTTTTCTACACTTTTAGGGGTTCTGATACTGGCGGTGCATCTGTTTGTTGTCGGCCAAATGGAATGTCCCTTCGCCGCGTTTAGTACTGGCCCAGGGGTGGGGGAGGGTTGGGTACCCATACGTTAACAAGTTATTGCACTTGCCGAGCGGGATATGAACCGTTCGAAACAGACGTAGCCGTGCTCTGTCTTGTGAAGATCGCGTATGGAAACCCCCTTGTTGGATGGACTTCGGGGTTAATTACAGGTTAATTAGACTCGAGCGCCAAAAATGAAAGGTAAATTCATAATTAGCAACCAAAAATCTGTAGAAAAAGTCAAGTCATAGCTACCCTACAGTTCTACGCGGAGCTACTATATATATATAGTTCTACCATATATATAATATATATATATATATATATATATATATATATATATATATATATATATATATACATATACATTTGTGGAATTCTGTACAAAGTCATTACTCTGTTTAAAGTCATGTATACATAGTGATTTTTCTGTAAATTATTTGAACAAAGTCATTTGTACAGAGTCATTATTCTGTACAAAGTAATTATTTTTTTTATAAAAGAAACTTGGAGAAGGTCGTTTTCATTCACTGCGATAACTTTCTCTTCGTCAGAGATATACACGAAGTAGTCGACAGACTTTATCATTACTTGTCATCAGACTTTAAAACTTAGCCATAATTAGATAACATATTATCTACAAAAGGAAAAACTGTTCAGTAACTTTAATAACTTTCGCTCTGATAAAGACTCGAGAGTGATATCAAGACGATTGCTGTCATTAACAGCCTCTGTGGAGTTAGGAGATAAAATCTTAACCATATAAGAGAAATTAAGATATGTGGAGTCTCAGAGGATCTAAAACTGGAGACGAAGAGCTTGAAAGAAGGAGAAATGTTCTTGAAAGGATTTTTCCAAATAATGATGAGGACACACTAGTTTTCAATAACGAATGTCATTTCTTTTAAAGGAGATGGTGATTAAAATGACAGTTGTGATAGCAATGTCAAAGGTAATGGTAATAGAAATGATAACATGTAATAAACCTAATAATTATTTCATTTTAGACACTGAGTGGCCCGAGTAGCATTTTTAGCTATGGTGATAGTAACAGGGAGAAATTTTCTATCACCAGAAATAAATTCCTCTAACTTCATTACTCAGCCGGCCGCGGACATTGAACCCGCATTAATCTGAAGATCAAAATAATATAAATATAACAGTAATCATATATTATTGTATCTGTCAACATAGAAATGATAATAACCATATATTGTTCTCGTGGGATGCCTGAAATTAGAATATTAACATCATCCCACGTGCTTGGTCTGAAAGTCCCCAGTGACCTGAGGCTGGTCACCTGGGCCACAACTAGCTTTATTGCTCCTGAAGTGCGCAAGAAGAAAATCTATTCAACCTTGAGTTTCTGAAAGATTTTTGGACGTGGTTCAAATGACGAGAAATGTGTCAAAGCCGAAATTTCAAGGACGAAGAAGCTGGCTGTTATGTCAGTTAACGAAACCCATGATGGAAGGGAGAGAGTAATGTATCGGAGAAGGAAGAACAAGTAGTGTAATGGATGTGATGTAAGGTGGAAAAGATCTTCTGGTATTAGGAAATGTTTGGGCCGTGTGAAAGATTACCAATGTCTTTTCCAAGGAATGTAAGAATTCAGTGACCGTGTTATGGAAAAGAGAGAGAATCGAGGGAAGTTTCAGGGAGAGTATGAATTGTTGCTTAGCTAGTGTTGCAGAAGGGAAAAGTTGATTGTGCCTGTTGACTTTAGCGCGAAGGTGTGATATGGAAGGACGTGGCGTAGTTGCTAGTTTTGAATTGGTTGGAAGTAAAGAGTGGAGGGACTCGTGGGTATCTGTTCTAAACGGCCTTGACTGATAGATATGGTGATTTTAGAGTAACAAAATCCATCAGAACACTAGGAAAAGAGGATGCGATGAGGAATAAAAAAGCTAGATACGCTTTTGTTTGTGTGCAAAGTAAATACAAGGAAAAGAAGAGGTTAGAGATATATCGAGGCATAGGATGCGATAAGGAAAAAAAAAGACTTAATACTTTTTTTGTGCGCAAAGGTAAATGCTAGGAAGAGTAGAAGAGATGTGTCTAGTCATGAATCATTTATAATAAATGTAAAAATAGAAAAAATTTTTTACTGGAAGAAAAGCGCTCAGAATGAGCCATGAATGTATTTTATATATACAAGAGAAGGTTGGATGAATAGTGGGCAGGAGAAACACTGAATAGGCTTTAATCAGGAGTTGGAAAGTTTGAAGGACAGGGCTGCTGGGGCGGAGGCGGGGTGGGGGAACAGCAGGGCCTGTTTTGAAAACAGAACAGGTTAATAAGGATGAGCTTTATAAGAAACGGAATGTATGGTTAAATGATAAAGCAGGGGTTTTAGTGAAGAAGGGAAGCTTAATACAATGCTGTACGACAGCTAGGGGACTCCGGGACAGGAACGCAAGAGGGAGAGTAGGGAAACCAGAGAGAAACCAACAGATAAACTGTTTTAGAATTTATTTATTCTAAAAAGACGCGAAAGCAAAAAAAGAAAAAACGTGACTGAGCAAAAGAACCTCGTAAAAAAAAAAAAAAAAAAATGAAGGTATGCTGCCTGAAGAGATTGCAGTTTTTGCAAATAGAGTAAGAATTTCTAAGGTTGTTGATTGCAGATATTAATATAAAGGAGAGGAATGACTGATGAAAGACTTGACCGGTTGTTGAAGAGACACTTGAAAATGTAAGGAAGCAAATAAAAGCTGAAGAAAGAGGAACCAAAGGTTTTAATAGTGAGTGATATTCTGTGTCATGAATACAGTATTTACTCGTGCGGCTAAGCGGGGTGTACTGTACTGTACAAGTTATGCCCTGATTAGAAAAATGATGCACAACAACAAATGGGAAGACAAGCAGTCCACTCCTGTAGGAGTACAATATCCTTGGTATAAAAGTTAAGAGGTATGATTGTTTTTTTTTTTTCTCAAGGACACGATACTAGACAAAATTATAGGTGCTTGCCCCAAGTGACGTTTACGAAACAGTTGTGTCCACAGGGTGGTTCGTCAAGAGCAATTTGAACTATAATGATGATGAAAGTAAAACTTGCATTAGAGTAAATATCGTTTGGATGTTTATATTGATGGGGAGAAGAGAGGTTAGTACGAGAGCCGATGAAGGTACAAGTTTGTGGAAGAAGAGGATAGATTGGAGGGTGAAATATCCGATATTTACTTAAGGTATAATAGCAGCATATGGCAGCAAATAGAAGCTGAAGAGAACAATGAAGGAGTGGGAAAATGCTTTGAAAGGGAGGAAAGTTGAAAGTGAAGTTCAGAGACTATGATTAAGGTAGTAAATATAAGCCTGCACACACAACAAAGGGCTTAGAATAGAGGAATATGTGTAGGAAAATAAATGTAAAATAGAAGGGATGCCTGGGCCAACTCTGTTTGTCTGCGCAATGCAGAGGGAATCACCAGTGTCAAATTTTGGAAAACGTGGGGATCAGACGGTGGTGAAAATGATCAGTGATAAATCATGAAAATGATAATGGTACGTTGACTTCAGCGCCATTAACGAACGAGGTGCTGCTCTAAAATTCTTGTCTTTTGATTGTGAATGAATCCACATCAGTGTCCTCTAAACGCGTTGTAGGAAATTTTATGGAATTTTAAGCTCATCATAAAAAAAAAAAAAACTTCTTTTCACTCACATGGTAAAAGTCAATGTAACATCGATGCTTGAGGATTGATCTGAATCAACGCACAACGCACATACACACATACATACATATATACTGTATATATGTGTATATTGTTTATATATGTATATGCATATACTGTATATATACACATATATATGTATTTTATATATATGTATGTATATATACAATACACATATATATATATATTATTGTATATATATGTATGTATATGTATATATGTGTATTATACCTTAGATTTAATTTATGTTATATATTACAATAACTACCAGTAAAACCATGAATG
>NC_089762.1:5266046-5313546 GCF_040412425.1 Macrobrachium rosenbergii | reverse complement strand
AAAGCTCTTATGCTGGAGTTGTTAGTGATGTGGAAGGTGTTAAGCATGTGTGATGTAAAACTGTAGAGGAATAATTTCCTTGATAGTCTGAGAGGAAGCAAAGATTTATATGAATCAAGCAAAGCTGGTGGTTGAGTGCGTTAACAGGAGAGCGACTGGTCTAATGTACAAGAAAGTCTGTTATTAGGATATGTTGTCTCCTTTGCTCTTCACATTTTTTTGTCTGAAGTTGTGAGAGAAGTCATGGGCAGGATTAGAGACATAGGTGCGAGTTGTGGGGTAAGAAAATGTGTAGAGTGATTAATGATTCCAGCTAATATTGTATTGTGTTGGTAGATAGTATAGAACAGAAGCCTTATACGGATTGTTAAAAGAGTCGGAAAGTATTTGTAAGAGGAGAAACTTGAAAGTGGTAACAGGAATACAGGACAGGAAGCCAGAAAGACGGGCAATGAATACTGTGTGGTGGAAGAATGGAGGTGAATGAATCCTACCGTATGTCTGGGTATTAGAGGGTAAATGTAGCATGTAGAATGTGAGAAGAGGTGATTCACAGAATGGGCGCAGTAAGGGAGTAGTTGGTTTCTGCAAAAAGTGTTGAGTAAAAGAGTGTCCATGGAATGTTGAAAACCCTGAAGGCTTATTGAATTGCATCTTCTATATGCAAGTGAAAACCAAATGCCGAATTCGCTTGCAAGGAAAAATAAACAGATTCCCTTAAATGAAAAAAAAATAGATCTACATGTTTTGAGGTGGTTTGGTCATGTGGAGGGAATGAAAGACGATAAGTTGGAGAAAAGTGTTATTCAAAAGCTATAGGAGGAAGGAGGAGAGGAAGATACAGGCAATGTAGGATTAAGGAGCAGCAGAGGCGTTTGAACCAAAGGACCACATTCAGGAACTGCAAGACTTTGTGCAAAGTAGAGAAGAAAACTCAGTCCCTCCACGTCAGTAGTCTGAGGCATCACGCCAGGGATTTGAAGCGGCCGATGTGTTGGAAAGTTCCCTGCACGCTTGTTGCGCCATGGCATTCCAAATTCAGATTGAAAGATGATCTTTGTGATGACTTCTGTCTTTTTTCTCTTGCGCCATCCTCTGTTCAGAAACACTAACATATACATATACCTGTATTTATACATACATACATACATACATATATAATTATATATATAATATATATACATATATATATATATATATATATATATATATATATATATATATATATTCACAGTATATATATAAAAATTAACAGGAGATGCTTTTGATTTACTGTATTATAGGCGATAACCATAAAAATTAACTGTGGTTTTGATTTATATAGTATAAACATACACACACACACATTTTATATGTGTGTTGTATAATATATATATATGTATATACATACATATATATATATATATATATATATATATATATATATATATATATATATATATATATATATATATATGTGTGTGTGTGTGTGTGTGTGTGTGTGTATGTATATACAGAAAGAGAGAGAGAGAGAGAGAAAGAGAGAGACAGAGTTTATATCCTATGTACATTGACAGTGTCATAGTTTTGATATTTATTATCATTATTTTTGCCTCCTTTCGCCTGCATACCTTGATCATATGCGACCCCTAGCTGACTTTATTGCTTTAACGCAGTATGAGTGACCTTTTATACGGAGACGCCAAAATGTTAATGTAGTAGTGTTTATAAAATAATCTACAACCAAGTATTTTATAACTTTGAAATTTTATTATTGCTTTAAAATGAGCACACACACACACACACACACACACACACACACACACACACACACACACACATATATATATATATATATATATATATATATATATATATATATATATATAACATACATAATTATAAATATATTACATACATACATACATGCATACACGCACATATATATATATGTATGTATGTATGTATGTAATATATTTATAATTATGTATGTTATGTATATATATACAGTATATATATATGTATATATATATATATATATATATATATATATATATATATATATATATATATATATATATATATATATATATATATATAATAAGCCCATCCACAGGAAAATGCCTTTTCTGTGGGACTCAAAACTTATCCACTGAAGTCACGTGCATCTACTGTGATTTTTTTTATGAAATATATATATATATAATATATATATATATATATATATATATATATATATATATATATATATATATATATATATATATATAAACTATATTCTCTTCAGTTTTCTTTCCCTGATCTGGCTGCATTTTCTCGCAACTATAGACAATCTGTTGAGGCAAACGGTGCGTCATTTTCTTGTATACTTCACGGTTTGCTAGGAGTTTTATTCTGGCTACAACTAAAGTGTGGAATGGCTGCAGTTGTGAAAGCTTCCCTCCAACCGTTTAAGCAAAGAGCAAATTCATTGCTGCTCTCTGCTGACGTCTCATTAATTCAGGTGTGTCGGTCTTATTTCCTCTTCCTCCATATTGATTTATTTATCACCTTTTGCAATAACTGTAAATCCAAGAGGACTCCAAAGGGAAATCAGCCTGTAGAGCGAGATAAGGGATTGTAAAAGGTGATAAAAAAATAAATGTACCACCTTTGGCTGATTTCCTTTTGGAGCCCTCGTGGGACTCTTGTCTGCTGATTCTATCCACAAGAGTTTTCAGCTGAAGTTTTAAAGGAATAAAGAAAGAAAACACGAAAGAGCATTGAATTGCCTTGGCTAGATCTTAAAAACATTGTTGTAATTTATTAGTCACTGGCCACATGGCATTCAGCAGGTGACTATCCAAAAACCATTTCTATGCTGCTTTAAAAAAATATATCATTTTTCAATCTAGAAGCGACAGTTTTGAAAGATGTGCCGAAACTTAGATGTTCTAAAATTTCAGCTTTTTCCCTTAGCAAGATTACAGTCTTATAATCATTTTGAACATGACTTATTGTGGTAAAGATTATATAGAGTAACTGTTACAAAATTATAACATTTCCCATAGTAAATGTTTACTGACATTACTTCTTCCTTGACCTACTTTACGAGGCACCTTTCCATTTTGTACCACAGCCCTAGATAATAACATGTAATGGCTTTTTTGCCTGTGAGGCAAACCTTTTATGAATAGAATATTACACTACCGGCGTTCCAAAATGAACCGAGAGATCAGCCGATAAAAAATATTTTTCGATTCCCAAAGTCAGCAGCAACACAGTTTGTGAAAAACGACATCTGTCTGAGTTGAGTGAAGAATTCTGAGCTGTTCTCTATCGGTAGGACCAGATTAAAAGTTGTGACTGACGTATTTCCAGTGTGTTTAGAGTTACTTCGCTTTTCTAATTTTCAATTTAAAAGAGAGTCGGACGAAGTGTGAACAGCAAATACCACGGAAGTTTCTCTCTCTCAAGAGTATGATTTCATGACAATAATAGTTCCACTATGAAGTAACTCTGGATGTTGACCGCTTGGGTGCCTTCGAAGGAAGAGTGGGAGGAAAAATATTGGGAGAAGACGACTTCTGAATAAAGAAACGAAAAGTGTACAGACAACGAAAGGGAGCTGAAATGTTAATAAAGTGTCATAACCTTTATGGTCTTCACTTAATTTACACTGCGAAATTTTGTTCTTATTTTGTCTTTTCTTTTCAGTGATTATGGATGAGGTTATAGCGATTTTAGTATATAATGACCAAGTCACTGATTATTATTATTATTATTATTATTATTATTATTATTATTATTATTATTATTATTATTTTATCTTGTGTATCTAGATTGTGTGTATAGTATTGTCTTTACTTTGTATATTCCATGTATATGGCCCTGAGCTGAAATAAAGAATATTATTATTATTATTATTATTATTATTATTATTATTATTATTATTATTATTATTATTATTATTATTATTATTAGCCAGCGTGTTTATTTGCTTATTTGTTTTCATTGCCAGTTCAGTTAATCGTCTAATAGCTTGTTTATAACTCACCCCTTACATCTTTCTCAAAAATCCTTATCTTCAGTTACGTCACATTCAGACTTTTTCTTAGAGTTCTTCTCTCCTGCAGTTCCTCTTTTTTTTTCAGTTTCTCCAACTTGTTATGTTACGGTTCCAAAATAGAATTTAAAGTTCTCAAGGGTACGTTTATTTTTCATTTCCTTGTAGTATTTTGCATTGCTAAAGAGACCGAAACAGGCGAAGAATTCTAAATAGGACGGCAAAAAATGTTTTGACAGAGCTTGAGTAGGGCGGGATAGAGAAGAAACAGTTGTTCTGTTTTTCCAGTTAGAGATGTCAGTCTAGAGGAGAAGGGCCGAGACCCAAAAGGAACCAGCTTGTACTCTAAGTCGATAGGCCTTTTCTCTCTCTCTCTCTCTCTCTCAATAACCCTGGCTCTGCTTTATATGTTGAAAGTACTGCATGTGGAACTGAATGCCAAGTGAGTGTGCCAAGTGACATTTTTCTTGTGTAACTGCCGTTGTAAAAACTCAAAATAAACCTCTTTTACGGCTGTTCTTCTAATAAACAGAGCTGATCCAAATTCGGCAATTAGTTTTGAGACTCATAAATGTTTTGGCTTTATTCGTTGTCACGTTGTCAGACATTTTGTCTTTTTCCATACGAAGGATTATCTTTAAATATCATATATGGATAACAATTTGCGTTATATTTATATTACTCATGTTTTTTCAGTTTTCTAAAATCATCTTTTGCCTTGTTATTTCGAAATGTAGTGCCTTCATTTTTTTTCCTTGTTTTTTTATTTCTTTTGCATTGACATCGCGTTCCTCAGCGAGTGTCTTCATAATATATGCTGTTTATTTCCACTAAACATTATGCGCATCATTACATTCCTCTGTTTTGTTTTTCTGTCCAACTCTTACAACATTAATCTTGAACTGTCAGATCTTGATGACACTATGTCAGATGTGCGGGGCATATTCTTTTCGCGTCAGATCCTTAAGGCTCGCTATCTGCACCTCGGAGTCCTTTGATACATATATTCTGCTTGCGTTTCAGGTTTCTTATGAGTATATATCAGTGACGACTTCCTGCAGATAATGATGTATGTATATATATCGCATGTGATTGACACCTCCGTCCCGAATCTCGGTGAGCTATTCTTACCTGAGGGACAAACCCCAGGAATCGGACAAGTCTCTTTTTAAACGTGGTAAAATTATTTTAAACTTGAATAACACTGAAATGGGCTGATGTTTAAATAAGCCAGGAGTTTTGTTCCTTTACCTGCGGTGTAACAGAAACATAAAGGTCGCCCATAAAACCATTTGCAGTTTAGAAATTATTATAGAAACAATTCTGTCAAATGTGAATAAAATACTGCGCATTTTGGGTCAAGAAAAATCGATTTCTGCTCCGACGTGTCATCTCGTAAGTGGTGAGTTTTCTCGTTGGAGTCCGTCTCCGTCTTCCAGACCACTGCCCCCTTATGAGCATAAAGATATGCGTTTACCTGTGATTGTGTATTGTTACTATGTTTCTCATTGTGGCTATGTTCTCTTATCAGCGGTCAATTGAATGGCTGGTAGATCTGACAAAAATCAAGTTCTCGGATAAAAAGAAGTCGTCTTTGCCATGTTATTTATTATGAGCGCTCGCAGTGTTCAAGAGAGGTTACGGTATTAACTCCGTCAAATCGATGAAAATCACCTCACCTATAAAAAGGAGCCCTCGCTGACAGGCAGTGAATTTTGTCAGAGCAGACTGTTACGTTGTGGTCACTGAGAAATCATGCTTCTGGACCAATTGTCAGAATATGTTTCAGAGAAAGACGTCCTTGTGCTGGCACGGATCCTAGAACAGCCCATAACACTGTTACGTTACGCCACGTATGTTCATTCAAACTGGCCGCCGATAATGACCTCAGAAACACCCTATTCTACGGTAGTTTTTCTCTCCTCACATTCTAACACTTCGTCTCATATTTATTTGTATTGTGTTTAGATTTTTTCCTGTTCTCCATTTGCTCTTTTGTTTTTATTGTTCATTATCAATTATCTTTGGCAACTTCTGATTAAACTTAATCCACACAATATATCATTTTTGTGTTCTGAGCAGAAAAAAGAAGAAGAAGAAGAAGAAGAAGAAGAAGAAGAAGAGATTATTATTATTCATTCTCTTGTTATTTCATGCTATCTTGCACTGCAGTCAGTAATGTTCATTGTTCTTTTCTAATAATACCAAGAGTAAGATGCGCTTCCACCAAATAGGATACAAAGGAATATTATGTTAACTTTTGTTTCATCACTTTCAGTTAGGTGAGCAACAGGTCATTCGCATTTATCATCTTTGTTTAACTTCATTATTTATTGCATAAGTAACTGAAGGTGAAGAGTAAATTGATTTGGTAAAAAAAAACAGGGAAGGAGGGTAAAAGAGTCCTTTGTCGATATGATTATTATCATTACTATCATCATCAACATATGGATATAAATTCCGTGGGAACATGAACGTTGTGGCAATTGTCAGGATTCGGAAAAGAGCCTCAGGTCCCAGTTTATGGGCGCGTTTCGACTCTCGCCTACATGAGTACAGTAAATGTATAGTTATTGTTCGTTCGGAAAAGCTTGGTGGGCTGAGTGTCCCAAGGATTTTAAACCATTAATCCAGGAGATACGCAGATGACACCTTCTTGCTTTTTTGTGGCAGAGATAAAATACAGCCGTTTTTTAAACATTTTATGACAGGCTTGAAGACATTATTTTTACATGTGAAAGTGAGGAGAATAATCAGTTAAGTGATGCTTAGATACTTTCATCGATTTCGTTATTTTTACATGTGAAAGTGAGGAGAATAACAAGTTAAGTGATGCTTAGATACTTTCATCGATTTCGTTATTTTTACATGTGAAAGTGAGGAGAATAACGAAAGTTAGATATTATTCATCGTTTCGTTATTTTTACATGTGAAAGTGAGGAGAATAACAAGTTAAGTGATGCTTAGATACTTTCATCGATTTCGTTACTTTTACATGTGAAAGTGAGGAGAATAACAAGTTAAGTGATGAGATACTTTCATCGATTTCGTTATTTTTACATGTGAGAATAACAAGTTAAGTGATGCTTAGATACTTTCATCGATTTCGTTATTTTACATGTGAAAGTGAGGAGAATAATCAGTTATGATGCTTAGATACTTTCATCGATTTCGTTATTTTTACATGTGAAAGTGAGGAGAATAACAAGTTAAGTGATGCTTAGATACTTTCATCGATTTCGTTATTTTTACATGTCGAGTTAAGCGATGTAGATATTATTCATCGATTTCGTTATTTTTACATGTGAAAGTGAGGAGAATAACAAGTTAAGTGATGCTTAGATACTTTCATCGATTTCGTTATTTTTACATGTGAAAGTGAGGAGAATAACGAGTTAAGCGATGCTTAGATATTATTCATCGATTTCGTTACTTTTACATGTGAAAGTGAGGAGAATAACGAGTTAAGTGATGCTTAGATACTTTCATCGATTTCGTTATTTTTACATGTGAAAGTGAGGAGAATAACGAGTTAAGTTCGATTTCGTTACTTTTACATGTGAAAGTGAGGAGAATAACAAGTTAAGTGATGCTTAGATATTATTCATCGATTTCGTTACTTTTACATGTGAAAGTGAGGAGAATAACAAGTTAAGTGATGCTTAGATACTTCCATCGATTTCGTTACTTTTACATGTGAAAGTGAGGAGAATAACAAGTTAAGTGATGCTTAGATACTTTCATCGATTTCGTTATTTTTACATGTGAAAGTGAGGAGAATAACAAGTTAAGTGATGCTACTTCCATCGATTTCGTTACTTTTACATGTGAAAGTGAGTGAGTTAAGTGATGAATAATTTCATTTTTACATGTTGAGGAGAATAACAAGTTAAGTGATGCTTAGATATTATTCATCGATTTCGTTATTTTTACATGTGAAAGTGAGGAGAATAACAAGTTAAGTGATGCTTAGATACTTTCATCGATTTCGTTATTTTTACATGTGAAAGTGAGGAGAATAACAAGTTAAGTGATGTTTAGATACTTTCATCGATTTCGTTAAGCGAGAAGTCAGGTGTGTAAGGGCAAAGATGCTGGTTAAGAGAAGGGGCGAAGAACGGATTATGGAATGGCTGATGGTTGCATGGAGGGTGTTCACTTGGGATAATGAAGACAAAACAAAGAGATTGGTGACATCATTTGAAAGTGTTTGCAAGACGTGAAATTAAAATGAATGTGAGCAAGAGTGAAATTAAAGTGACTGTGAGGACAAGCGGAAACCAGAAATGAAAGGAAAGGCAATAATGCTAACTTGGATGGAAAAAGTTTGGAAGTAGTTGGTAAATGTAATATACGGTTGATGTTAGGATGAGAGAACAGGTGAGTCACAGAATGCACGAAGCGAGGAAGGCAACAGGGCCTAGGCAAAAGAACTGAAGACAAGAAGCGGATCTCGATACTAAAAGTGACAAGAGGAGGTGGAGAAAAAAAAAAAAAAAACTGAAGTTGTTGATATTTGTTATCTGTGTAGTAAATGCGCGGTAAGAAGTGGAATAGTAGTATGGGTAAAGAGAGGGATTAGAGTGTTTTGAGATGGTTTGGCCACGTGAAGAGAATGGAGGACGGTAGGTTGGTGAAATGTGTGAATAATATAATTCGTAAATGTTGGGAATGTTAGGCGTAAGTGGATGTGGCAGTGCACGTAGGGAGTTTGGTGGGCCTCTAAAGAGCCTTCTCTATATGTATATGAAGCGTCTGATGCTACAGAAGCGCATATGGAATTACGAGAATGACCAGTGACTACTGTCTTGTCCTTTCCCTGGCATATTTTTGGTCTAGTGTAGGAATCACCCACCGTATTGTTGACACACACACACACACACACACACACACACACATATATATATATATATATATATATATATATATATATATATATATATATATATATATATATATATATATATATATATATATATATATATATATATATATATCAAGGGGCATCCGGGAAAAGGCAGCACGTATGTAAAAACAACAGTTTATTTTGCCGACGGCGTTTCGCAATACCTCATTGCATCTTCAAGGCTGTAATTTATAGAAATATAACTTAAAATCTTATAAAAAATACACAAAATAAAAAACAATTTCAAAATCACTATCAAGACGGATATGACCTACCTAAACTGAGTTACAAGAGAAACTAAAACATCCAAAAAAGAAAGAGGGTAAGTAAAAGTTGAGGTACAGACTTTTACTTACTCCCTTTCTTTTTTTTAGATGTTTCAGCTTCTCTTTTAACTCAGTTTAGGTAGGCCATGTCCGTCTCGATAGTGATTTTTAAATTGTTATTTTATTTTGTGTTTTTATTATAAAATTTTTAAGTTATATTTTTATAAATTACAGTCTTGAAGATGCAATGAGATATTGCGAAACTCCGTCGGCAAAATAAACTGTTGTTTTTACATACGTGCTGCCTTTTCCTGGACGCCCCCTTGATATAGCTACTATGAAGCTTACAGCTATATGACGTGTATATATATATATATATATATATATATATATATATATATATAATATATATATATGTATATATGTATATACAATATATATATATCAATGTATAATATATATACATACATATGAATGTATGTTTGTATGTACGTATGTACATGTTTGTGTGTTTGCATGTGTTTGTGTGCAACCTCGGAAAAGAATGTCATCAGCAGGAGAGTTGTGATACAATGTGTTCTTGAGCTGATTGCAAAGACTCGTTGTTCATTGCGCATTACATGACAGAAAGTGATTAAGAAAGTCTTAGGAATCGTTCTTTTAAGTTTAGGTGATTGTCATCACTTGACACGAACGTGAATAAAAGAGAAAGCCAGTTGATTTTCTCCACAGAATCCCTCCGGGTGTTCATCAAGGAGGATTTTGAAATAACTTCATCATTATTGATGTGCGTTTGTCTTTTCGCCATTCTGTTTTAATCTAACTGGTGTTGTGCCGGACGCGATGAAACTGTTCTCATGGTATTATTTTTCTTCTCAGAAATATGGCATCTCTTTTGAACGACTCCGTTTTGTTCTGATAAATTTTGACGAAGCGGAGATTTTTCGAAAGAATCGTGCTCTCGGATCTTCAATAATTACTCCTAGTTGTAAATAGACTAACCTTAAAGAAGAAAGAAAGAAAATCAAGGTAAGTTTCTTTCATTCTTACGGTTAGAAAATCGATGCTTAGGACAGGTTCTTCGATATTATTTTTGTCAATCGATAAAATTACCGTTGATCCAGTAGACGCTGCTGTTCTTTCGCTACTTCATGACTCCGGCTGTAATCATTCGTGAGTTACAGTTAACAGTATTTATCATTCCCGTGATAACAGTTCTTCTATTCTCATCACAATCGTTTATGGTCCCCCTGAGAATCATTACTGTTGTTTTGCAATCATCACTTCTTTTGTCTCTTGATGATCTCTGCTCTAGATCTTTCTCCTAACAATGACTTGTCAGCTGAGCCTTACGAGTGTTGCCCTCCGATCAAAAAAAGTCAACAAGTGGCCATTATTATTTTGTCTATTTATTTTTTCCTGTCTTTATCTTCTGCTTACTCTATATATTTTCCTATTCTGTACTCTAGTCTTTGCTACTTGTTGTTTTCTAGTCATTACTGCCTCTTCTTGTCATCATTGTAATCGTTTGCATTGAATACGGCCCACGCAAACACACACACACACACTTGTATACAAATATATGTATATATATAAATGTGTATACGCACACATATATATAGGTATATATATGTATGTATGTGTACACACACACATATATATATGTATATATAATATATACATATATACTGTGTATATATATATATATATATATATATATACATATATATATATATATATATATATATATATATATATATATATATATATATATATATATATATATATATATATATATATATATATAGAGAGAGATATATATAGAGAGAGAGAGAGAGAGAGAGAGAGAGAGAGAGAGAGAGAGAGAGAGCGTATTTCCATCCAACACTACATCCTACCTATCGCGCGACGGGGTTTTCGGGGGTATGGGCGAGGGAGAAGTTTCGCAAACGGTGTGCCCTGAGCGGTTCGCTGTTTACTGTCCATCCTTTCCTTTTGGTGTGTTCCACCTCTCACTTCAGAACAAATCTTTTGGGCCAGTCCTGTGAGAGTCTAGAAATGTGAGTCTGTGTTCTGGTGAAACGAATTAAGGATAATGCAAATAATAAGATCCTTATCATTTCCTAATGTGAAGAAGAAGAAGAACACTCAGGAATCAAAGACTGACGCAGCTGCTTATTTTCAGATGCATGAAAGAGTCATTTTCAATTCTTGAAGTAGGAACTATATTTACCTTTCAAAATATTACCCTTTCTTTCAGTAAAGTAGCATTTTCATATAACGATTTGCTGATCATCTGCGTGGTAACTGTTGCTATTATTTCTTAATTTAGTTTCTAGCTGATCACAACTGTGAAAGTGCGGCAATTTTCTTTTCGTTTTGGCTTTTTTCAGTTTTTAGAATTCCTGTATGCTCGTGGACCGAAGTGCAACATTTTCAATCCTTCACTCGACCTACCTGTTAATATTTAACATGTATTTTTCATTAATCATAAAATTAATATTAGAAAACATAAAACAAATTTCAGTTGAAGTTGATTTTAGAATAACTGTACTGGTGGCAAAGATTCTAAGCTGAAAATTCCATATTCTGACTGGTGCATCTGTTGACATTATTTTGCAATAAGCTGAGATGTTTCCGAATGAGTGGAGTACGAATAGAGTGCTGCCCTCCGGCATTTCATTACAGCATTGCAGCTGTGCAACTGTTGCAAATATTCCCAAAATAAAATGAATAGCTTGAGAGCTATTTTTTCTATATTTCAGGTAATATAGAAAGAAGAATTGCCCGTTTTAGTGCCTGGACGCTGCCGCTGCTGCTCTTGTTATTAACATTGTAATAATTTTTATTATAAGATTTTCACATTATACCATAATTTTACTAAGCACGGGGAAAATAGTAATAATCTTAAATTTCGTTTCCAGTTGGAGTTTTCCACTTAGCATTCCTCATTTTCTTTCTTCACGACCTATTTCAACATAATTCCGTACTAGAGCCGACATTGAGCCGTCGGAAGTATCTTCACGCGCAAGTATTAGCTCCCGTTTGAGGGAATTTTGGGTAGACGCTCTTTGACAACTGGATTGCATAAAATGATCTTTCGCTTCATTTACACGCTAGTTGGTTTTATTGTTCTATTTTTTATTGACGCATTTTCCACAAGTTTTCGCTAATACCTGCTGCGTCTTCTGTCTGATGGTATTTAATTTTGTGATTATCCTAACACATTTGCAACTCGCGCAGAAATATGATTTTTCACACAGTTATATTAGTTTGTAAAATGAAGATAGTACCGTTTTGAATTTTTTTTACAAGAGACAGTAACTGTTTTCATATACAGAAACAGTTTACTAGTTGCAAACCAACTGTGAAGTCTCATCAAACAAGAAGTTAATCACCGCCTCGAAGAACTGAGTATCGTTTGCCTAAATTAAGTGAGGCATTACACCAAGAAGCTCTGCTGTCTATAACAGTCCGTTGGCTTCATGAACTGTGATTACTTTCTTGTTTTTGCCAACTTTTGGAACTGCGCTGAATCTGTGATTTTGTGGTGCCATCATTCTTTTGCTTGCAAAAGAATCATGATACCTCAAACACTGAAGCGGATAAAGATTTTCATACTTAGGTAAAATTGTCTTATTTGTAACAAGTACAGGGAAACGAACGTTGCAAAGATTATGCCAGCAAAATGATAAATTTAGCATAAAAAATAGATAAATAAACTCAATACTTGTTACAAATAAGACAGGTTTACCTATTATGAAAATCTTCATCTACTTAGAGTGTTTGTATTTTTTCTGTTTCCTAATTCAATTACTTTTAATTTATTTCTCTTTTCCATTTTCTTCGTCATTCATTGTGTTACACCTGGTTTTCGTTTACTTGTTTTTATACATTAAACATCAGATATACTCATTTTGATCATGTCGTGATTTGGTAAAACTTCTGTACAAGTGTCATACTGAACTCGTCCTCTCTTTATCTACCGAACAAATCTCATTTTGTAGTTTTTAAATCCTAAAATCACCGTCTCTCCAGCATCCAGGCTAGGGTTTTTCATTTTAGAGTTGCCTACTCCTCAATTTTCTTTTTAAAACCTTATCCATTGCCCTTTATTCAGTTTCAATTCTTAGAACACACATCCCACCTCGAAATTCATTTTGAACGGAATACTCAGATCTTTTCATGGTCATTTTTTCCTCTGCATCTCTTTGATATCACTGCATTTAGGTTTCCTTCAAAGGCGGCCTGCCTTCTCCATTCATCCGTCCCACCGTCACGCCTTTGCTGAGGCTTTGTGCCCCGCGTCATCTCTTTGTAGAGGCTTGATTCATCCCCATTTGTCGTTTCACTTAGGCCGGTCCCTCTTCCTCTTGTTATAAGTCTCCTCTGCGTCGTGATGCTTTTCAAAGGACAAAGGAAGAAACAAGCCTAAAGAGAAGATTTCCGAAGGTACTTAGAGCTTAGAACAGAGCACAGGGAAAATTATAAGTAAAAATTGATTTCAAAGGCAATGTTTTGGAGAAGAAGAATGATTCTAATCAATACAATGACCGCGTCGGGAAAAACGAAATGGAATGCAACATGCAAGAAATAATAGATGAGTAATTAATAGAAACAAATCGACAAAGCCATAATCAACAAAAACAATTTTTTGAGATTTCTAAAAATGTTAGGCCAATGGTAACCAATGATTCAGCGTTCCATCACAGCCTCTTCAACTTCCAAGCATCAGCATCTACAGTACTGCCCGAAAGACTTCTACAGTGTAGCAAATGAAAAGAAGGAAAAGGTAGGAGCCGGTGAAAAAAATTATAATATATATATATAATATATCTATATATATATATATATATATATATATATATATATGTATGTATATATATATGTATATATGTATGTATGTATGTATGTATGTATAACTGAATCACGTAGATATGGAACGTGATGAATATATCAATAAAAATAAAATCCACGAAGGAAAGGGAAACACTAGAGTGCATATATATATATATATATATATATATATATATATATATATATATATATATATATACATACATATATATATATATATACATACATACATACATACATACATACATACATACATACATACATATATGTATGTGTGTGTGTGTGTGTGAAAAAGAAGAGAGGCAGAGCTAAAGGATCCAAGAGTGAAAAAGGTTAGCATAAGACTGAGAATACTTGTTGATGCTTTTGGTGAGGATATAAGAAGGGCAATGATGAGGTTGAAGTATGAAGACACTAGGATTTGATGGGATTACAGGTCAGATACTGTGGCATGGTGTTGGCAGTGTGATTGAGTCACCAGCCATCTTCTGTAAGGTATTCCTTAATGAGGGCAAGAAAACGAACAAATGAGAGAAAAGGATAATATTACCCTCCCAATGTATAATGTGAAGATGATAGAGGCCACGGTATGTATTATAAGTGCATGTCATTGCTCTCCATTTAAGACTCATTCTTATATCCCAAAACTTTGCACCAACATCTGCTGTCCTTTCTCTGACTTTTCATGTCACTCCATCCCTACGAATAAAGGAGGGCTGCGAAGAAAATAATGACACTCTTGTCTTTCACCCACTTGTACTGTACACCAGGCAGTATTTTCAGATGGCTTGGCCCTATGGAAAGATGGACTTACTAAAGGTCTGGCAGCATGAAAAGGAAAACAGGATTTTTCAAGACCAACTAATCAAATCATGCTGCACAGAGGAGTGTACGACAAACGTTTTATGTAAGCCAGCACACACGGAGAATATAAACAAATTCAGTGAGCCCATCCCAATGGTAGCCTACAAACAATGCTGATACAAATGAAGAAGACATTAAAGCTACACCTTGTGACTAGAACCCCTTACCTTGATGACCTTGGATGGGCGGATTTTCGGAAAGCGTCATCAGTATTGAAACAACTTGGATCCTGGAAGTTACTTGTGTACTGTTAAAAATGCCCTCCTCGCATGCAGTAGGGACACGGCAAACTAAAGATTGAAGCCCCTTGTAATCCACAAGGAAAAATTTCCTTTGCAGCCCTATTACACCTACTGGATTGTTGTAAGGATGATCTATCAAACTTACGCCACATTTTAAACTCACCATGGATGTGTCCTGTCTTCGAAAAATGTTGCTCTTCACAAGACCTATGGTCAGTTGAGCCTTGTTAACCTTTCATAAACAATTTGATGATGAAAAAGGAACTGGATGATGTACTATCCAGCACCGGGCAGGGTGAAGTATAGAGGTGCATAAATGTTAAAAATCCAAGGTTCTCGCTGATCTCAAAACTATAAGAAATTTCGACATCGATCAGAAATAATCGATGCCCTTTAACAAAAGGCAAGTATCCAGTAAGACATGATTCATATTGATCCTGTCCGAGCTACTGACGGAATTTTCCCAACCACGGTGAGCAGTCAGTCAGTGGCAATTCCACAAGAGCAATTTTTCTGCATCATTGCTTTTGAACATTATCAGAGCGCTGTCTGTGACTTTTGTCCCAACAACGAATTGCTAAAATATCATTTCTGTCCCTTTCCTTTGCTCTTAGAGATGCTTCTTCAATGTCTACAATTCTCTCAGTTTCAATATATAACCATAACCCTGCGTTTTGTTTTTTCTTCTTCATAAGCAATCTTATTCTTGCAACGTTATTCATGATGGTGTTGTAGTGGAATATGAATTCATAATTTTCACCCTCAAGTCTTTTGTGTAAAGGCAATGTTATGATGGGTTTCTTTCGCGCTGTCCTTACACTGTTCTCTTTGTGTAAGTGGAGCTTCTTTGAGGCCTTTCTTTCCTGCATCGTTTTAAAACCACCGTGGATAAGCGACCTTTGTTAAACAGTTTCCTTTTTAACTCCTCTTAGAATCCGAGTATATAGTACTGCCTATCTGATAAGCTCTTAAAATGATCTCATTCATTCTTCCTCCTTAACTGCATTATCATCATTGGAAAAGTAATGAATATAGGACTCGCATGTGTCCCCGTGTAATAAACCTTGGTTTCGATATCTTAAGGGGTTTTCCTTTTATAAACATCTGTGACGGAAGAGTTTGTCATTTTTATGGAGGGTTTTTGAGCAACGAGACCATCAAAAAATTCCTACAGTCTCTGTTAAGAAATCTATACTTAACCGTGCAAACACGCCATTCACGAACCTCTTCCACAAGATTAGGAAGCTTCAGTATATTCCATACATCTAAGCATTAATGAAAATAAATACTTAAAGAACATAAGATACGATTAGGATGGCCATTTCTAAATTCCCAAAAACAAGGACAATTTTTTTTTTTTTTTTTGGTAAACACCAATTTTTAACCTAAATTAAACATGATTATTGAGAATTGAAATATAAAATGTTGTAAAATATATATGTATATATATATATATATATATATATATATATATATATATATATATATATATATATATATATATATATATATATATATATATATATATATATATATATATATATATATATATATATATAACTTGACTTGAGTGTTTAAATGTCAAACGTCATAGTATAAACTGGCCTTTATACAAGTACAGTACACTGCGGCTCCATGCCTAGTGTTCCTAACTGTGCCAACAGCCACAATATAAAATTATTGGCCTAATGAAAAAAAAAATTCATTGGTTATTTTGACCATCAGTTCTCACTGTTTTAGTATATGTATTTTTATTTATTTATATTTTTAGTATTAATATACATTTTTTTTGACAGACCCAAAAAGCAGGACAAATTAGCGTCCTTGTTAAGGTGAAGCAGGACTGAGGACAGAATGCTCAAAAACAGGACTGTCCTTCCTAAAGCAGGACGTCTGGCCACCCTTGATACGATAAAAAAAGCCCTAAGACTAAGAAAAACAAGATAAGCATTATTTTGCACTATATATACAGAAGGGGAAAAAAGTTCCGTCGGAATCTCAGGATGTTTGCTTCGATTTCCAAACTCCTTCGTTCCCGGTCACTCCGATAACTGGTTAGAATATCCAAATTAATTTTATTTTAAGCCATGTAGCAATTTTTTTACGTATGTTGTGTAATTACCGAATACTGAGGTCTTATACTTACCACTGTTATTGCCGTCTGTGAACTGATTCGGAAAGATGTTTGTGAAGTTAATTTATGCAACGAGAAGCCCAAAGTACACTCATCGTTTACCGGGATCTGAACCACTTTTGATACGACATGCGGAGGGAAGCGTAGTTCCAGGTTTAGACCTATGCACCGCCCGGACCACGTGACAGGTAATGGGAGTTACGTATAAGCTGAGAGATTGCTCGGTGATTGGCTACCGAACTTGGCGGTGAAACCTAGCCTCGGCAGCGAGGCTAAGAACTTACAGACTCCTTGCATCTGGAACAATCAGCTTATAAGCAGTAGATGGACATAGGCCACTGGCTAAGTGTTCGTTGGATATACTAAACTATGACGAAGTTGATGTTATTAATAAAGATATAATTTCTTCACTAATATGGCGTATTTAATCTTGGAGATGTAAAGGAACCTTAAATATAGTCATTTAGGGCTGTTATTTTGTTCAGCTACATTGTATTCAGTTTTTAGGATTGCTGCTGAAAATAAATGAGCGAAAAGTTTTTTCCTTGTGAAATACGGTAAAGTTAGAAGATGAGTCTACTAGGTGCGCAAGTTGCATGATGATATTCGTTATATATCCTTCATAACAAGCACTCGAAAAACTCCTGCTGAATCATGTGACTAAATTTTCTGCAGGCAAATATTGTTCCTTTCGTTTCTCTTAATGAATCTACCCCTAAATTAAGCTGTCACTCCTTACATTGCGTCTATTTTAATTCAGGTTTTATTTCATATATCTTCTGACGAATGTAAATATATGTAAACTGTGTGTGAATTAAGTTTCATAAAAACATGTGACTTTTATATTTACAAAATATTAATCCATAAATATCAGATTCACACATGTATACACTCACACACATGCGCACAAACACACAGACACACAAACACACATAAATATACGTACATATATGTATATATATGTTACAGTAAGATTGTGAAACCAGGGATATCATGAAATTCCTGAACTTTTCAGGTAATTCGTGAAATCGCCAATTCACTTAGGAACATTTGATCGCGGGGGCTAGTTCTAAACACGGCGAAACAGTGATTTATCTACACTGTTTCATCGTGTTTAGTACTAGCCCCTTGGGGATCAGATGTGTTTCGCTGTGTTTAGAATTAGTCCCTCGGGGATCAAATGTTTCGCCGTGTTTACTACTAGCCCCTCGGGGATCAAATGTTTCGCCATGTTGATACTAGCCCCTCGGGGATCAAATGTGTTTCGCCGTGTTTAGTACTAGTATCTCGGGATCAACTGTTTCACCGTGTTTAGTACTAGTATCTCGGGATCAACTGTTTCGCCATGTTTAGTACTAGCCCCCTGGGGGTCAAATGTTTTGTCATGTTTAGTACTAGCCCTTGGGGATCAAATGTGTTTTGCCGTGTTTAGTACTAGCCCCTCAGGGATCAAATGTTTTGCTGTGTTTAGTACTAGCCCCTCAGGGATCAAATGTTTTGCCGTGTTTAGTACTAGCTTCTCGGGGATAAAATGTTTTGTCGTTTAGTATTAGCTCCTCAGGGATCAAATGTGTTTCGCCATGTTTGGTACTAGCCCCTCAGGGATCAAATGTCCCAAGTGAATTGGTAGTTTCACGAATTTCTGAAAGTTTCAGGGATCTCGTGAAATCCCTGGTTTCACAGTCTTACTGTAAAACACACACACACACACACACACACACACACACATATATATATATGTATATGTATATATATACAATCATGAAGCTACAAATGCCGCTTAATATCAAATCCACGCTACCTTGGGAATATCCCCGATGGGGAATTATCACCGAATGGGAATTTATATGATAAATGGACGGGCACTGCGGACTCGGCAGTGCCCGTCCATTTATCACTTATAAATTCTCCTTCGTGATAAATCGGGGACATTCCGGAGGCAGCTGGATTTGATATTAACGACATTTGTAGCTTCATGATTGTATATAAATCACGGTGTGATAAAAAAATGTCATATATATATATATATATATATATATATATAAAATATATATATATATATATATATATATATATATATATATATATATATATATATATATATAAATAAATAAATATATATATATATATATATATATATATATATATATATATATATATATATATATATATATATATATATATATATATATATATTGCTGTTATCGTTCTTGGCCGTTGATGTTGCGACATAAGATTGACTTGCAAATGGAAAATGATAAAGAAATACTAATTGTAGTCAGATCATGTGCATTAGTAGTCATCTGGATTTAAATCCCCTTCATGATTTGAGATCAAACGAGCCTCCAGTCAGTATGTATATATTTGATTTGATTCAGGCTTATAAAATAGCGGATAATTCCAGCCCATCACAGAAAAATTTCGGGAGAGGAAAAAATACCTGTTAATATACTTAATCTTCGGCATTAATGGCTTTCAAATCTGAAATTAATTGGATATCTTGATGGCGCTCACATCTGGATTTTGCGAGTCCGGATGGCAACCTGACTGCTCTCTCTCTCTCTCTCTCTCTCTCTCTCTCTCTCTCTCTCTCTCTCTCTCTCTCTCTCATATGCACACACACACGCACTCACGCACTTGCTTGTATGTATAATGCTTTTTTGCATCACCTATCTATCTATCTGTCTGTATATATATATATATATATATATATATATATGTGTGTGTGTGTGTGTGTGTGTGTGTGCATGACTGAGAAGATCAAAGCTTTCCCTATTGTTCTCTTGCAAGGATGTTTTCTCAAGTAAAGCTGAAGTATTTTCGCGTTTACTCAGTAGGCCTACTGAAAAACAGTAGCAGACAAGACTTGCCAAAGGAAATGAAAACTGCGCCATTCCTGAGAAGAACTGTTCACAGCTTCGCTGCTCAGGAGGACTTTTTGGTAACTCCTCTTTAGATGATATTTCTCATTCTCATCGCGTTTCCACATCTTGAAAGACGAAGCATCAGTGAGAAAACAGCCCGCGGTGAACTTGTTTAGCCTCGCTTATAGCGGAAAAGGAAATATTCCTCTTGAAATACGCTCTCTCTCTCTCTCTCTCTCTCTCTCTCTCTCTCTCTCTCTCTCTCTCTCTCTCTCTCTCTCTCTCTCTCTCTCTCTCCGGAAGGTTTGTGGGTGAGCTTTAAATATGATGTGAACTCGGTTGTGGAAAACTCCCCATAAATACGGTTTGTAATTAAGAGCTAATGCATCGCCGGTTTTAGATTCTTTTCTTTGCTTTTGGTTTATTTTGATGTACTTTTCCTTCCTTCTTGTAATTTAGTGGTTGGGGAGGACTGGGGCTCTCGGGTGGCTTGTAACTGGACTTGCCAACTTTCCATTCCAAATTAACGGTTGCATCTCTCTCTCTCTCTCTCTCTCTCTCTCTCTCTCTCTCTCTCTCTCTCTCTCTCTCTCTGTATACGTTTCCACAAATATGTTTATGTTCGTAATAAATATGTAATGGTGTGCCGGGGAAAGTTCGGAAACTTTCGTTATATTTACAGACGAATCATGCTTTCGTAAATATATTTACAGTAAGTTTGTTGTCTGCCCTTGAGGAGATCTGGAGAAAGAGACTGAATGAGTAGTGTGACAGTTATATATATATATATATATATATATATATATATATATATATATATATATATATATATATATATATATATATATATATATATATATATATATATATATATACATATACACTCCTCTGTTACGCCGTAGGGAGGGTGGAAACTATGGGACGTATATGTAAAATTAACACCTAGCCCTAATGTACAGGATGTAAAATGAAAATTGAAATGGCCGCTGTTTCAATATAAAACCAAAGGTTGTTAATGAGGTGGATTTTATTTTTGCTCGTTGGTTACTGAAACTGTAATAAGAGATAGGTCCATGGACTTGCAGGGCAAAGTCCACAACTTAAATTTCAATTACGTAAAGTTTTGCCATCACATGTCCGGAAAGTAACCTCAGTTGTTATCATTATTATCATTGTAAAAGTATAGCTTAGTTTTACAGACCACTGAGCTGATTAACAGCTCTCCTAGGGCTGGCCCGAAATTACACTATTTTACGTGGCTAAGAACCAATTGGTTATAGCAACGGGACCTATAGCTTATTGTGGAATCCGAACCACATTATAGCGAGAAATGAATTATACTAATGTAACTAAAATATACATACATACATATATATATATATATTATATATATATATATATATATATATATATATATATATATAGAGAGAGAGAGAGAGAGAGAGAGAGAGAGAGAGCTATCAAGAGGTCATCCAGGTAAAGGCAGCAAGTATATTAAAACAAGTTTATTTTGCCGGTGGCGTTTCGCAATATCTCATCGCCTCTTCAAGGCTGCAATTTACAAAATCACGTAAAATCTTATAAAAAAAAGGCGTAAAAATATAACAATATCATTTTAAATATCACTACAAAGACGGACATATCCTACTAAACTGAAACCAAAGAGAAACTGGAAATATCTAAAAAGAAAGAGGATAAGTCAAAGTTGAAGTGCAGACCAAAAGATATGAATTTACTCTCTCTCGTTTTGAGATGCTTTGGTTTCTTTTTTTAACTCAGTTTAGGTAGGCTATGTCCGTCTTTCTAGTGATTTTTAGATGATTATTTTACTTTTTTGCTTTCTTTATAAAGTTTTAATTGATTTTTTTTTTGTAAATTGCAGCCTTGAAAATGCAATGAGATATTTCGAAACGCCATTAGCAAAACAAACTGTTGTTTTAATATACGTGCTTTCTTTCCTGGATGCCCCCTTGATAGCTACTATGAAGCTTACAGCTATGTGACACACACACACACATATATATGTATATATATATATATATATATATATATATATATATATATATATATATATATATATATATATATATATATATATATATATATATTACAAAATGTTTACAGCAAGAACTTTCAAGAATTTTCATGAACGTGCTCGATTCTCCGTTCCAGTTTAACAGAAAGGAAAGAATGATCGACATAAATTGTTACAAAAATATCTTAGGGTTTAAAAGTTCTGATTCGCAGATAGGTATTTCGGTCGTTCACTATCCCGTCGTTCAGCGGAGGTGAACCGGCCAACCTCCTGAAAAGCCTAAGTGGTGGTTCATCCCTCAGATCCTTCTCAAGATTGTCCAAAACAGCTTGGGCAACTGCAACTTGGGTTGTCCAAAACAGCTTGGGCAACTGCAACTTGTGTTGCCCAAAACAGCTTGGGCAACTGCAACTTGGGTTGTCCAAAACAGCTTGGGCAACTGCAACTTGTGTTGTCTAAAACAGCTTGGGCTACTGCAACTTGGGTTGTCATTCTTCTTGATCCTCCAGTCATGTCTCCAATTATTTTGTGGTTGACAAGAGCGTCATTTGCCTCTCCTTCTTTCTTTCAAATAGCACAGTTGTACTTAGTAACTTAAGTTGAGACACTCGAGCTGTTTTGGGCAGTCATCGGAGAGACGCAAAGGTTGAACTTTCACTTAGAGGCTCCAGGTATTGGCTGGTTATCTGCGCAGAGGTTTGGGATTATCTGAACGCCTGGTCTGCGAAGAAGGGGCGGTTTTCTTTTGTAAACAAATCCTTTCAATCTCTAAATGTTTTTCTACATGTGTCATCGTTTTTATTTAGAATAAAAAGGAGAATCGAGCAGTTTCTCGGAAACTCTCGCTGTATATATTTTCAACTATAGATTTACATTACTCTGGATTTTTTCAACGTTTTAGTCACTCATGTGATTATGAGGTTTTTATAGATCATTATAGTTGGCAGTTTTGGATTACACGGTCTCTTGGAAACGACTTTAACACTTTATATTCGCGTTGATGAGTGCGGCTTTGATTCAAAGAGCGTTGTGCTTCAACTAATCCTCATAGAATTCATTATGGACCCCAATTTCGTTGCATTTTCGAGAACTTTTTGCAGATCAGCTTCTGAAACTTTTTTGGGAAAAACATGATTCGTTACGCACCCTATTTGCACGAGCACTTTGACTCTATCTCTGCAGAAGTACTTTGAACTCTGTTTATATCTTTAATGTGTGTTTGTGTGCACAAAACTTTGTGTGAAACATTAACTAGCTTAACCAGCCCAGCAAACTCTTCTAAGTGATTGAGAGTATCTGTGTGAAACAGTAACAGTGCATTAAGATAAATAGTGAATTGAATATCAAATGTTTTTGCGTCATTTTATCAGAATCGGAAATATTTTTTTGCATGCAAGCTGAACTCTTGTTCAAGTTGCCATACAAAAGACCATGTTCGAGATCTGCAAATCAATTGTGAAGTGTCGGATTTTGGTGTCTGCTGTATGGTATGATAAGTTCCTTGCTCTGTTAATATTCTTTCAGTCTGTAATCATTTCTTTTTTATTGCTTGCATTTGTTTCGCTAAGGTAAGCGTGACTTTGAATTGCTATTTTACATTTTTCTTTCGGTAACGGATGAGAGTAAATTTTAAAAGTTGTTTTTGCTTGGAGTTGGGTAACTTATTTCAGTTTTCTAAAGCCTGTTTAATAATTTCCCATTCAGGTCGTTCCCAGTTTTTCCTTTTCCTTTGTTCTGCCTTGTTTTATTTTCCCCTTTGTTAGTCATTTTTCGTCTTGCCTTTGAAGTTACTATAATAAATTGTTTTATTTAGTACTTCTTATAACTTAAGTGTTTGGAGCCCTTTTGTCTCTTATATTACATATCCTGAAGTGAATGAAACAGACACGGAATCGATGACAGAAGCTGAAACTGAATCAGAAATAGAAGTGAGAGAGTGAGGCAATCTCAGAATTCTCTAGAAAAACAACTATTGAGTAAATGCAATTCAGAGAACTGGCCTTGAAAAATGCATTGTAGTGATTAAACTGTGATGAAGAATTTTAAGATGACTTAGGAAAGAGAAGTAAGCAAAGAATCAAGATAAGACGTAATAGCTAAAGTGAGTTTCCTCCTGGTAAAGCATTTCACTTGTAAAAGGTAGCTGAATTGCCAGTTTCATATTCAGAATGCTAATTATAGTGACAAAGAGTGTCAACTGAGAAAAAGACTGCCATGTACTTTTGCTTGTTATTGTAATAAATTATTCATTTTTGTCCCAATAAAAATTGGTGAAAGAGAAGAGAAGAAGTGCTAGTGTACTGAAATTCCACGGTGGAAGTGCTTCTAGTTACGTGATTAGTTTGACTATATATATATATATATATATATATATATATATATATATATATATATATATATATATATATATATATGTGTGTGTGTGTGTGTGTGTGTGTACACATATATATATATATATATATATATATATATATATATATATATATATATATATATATATATATATATATACACACACATATAAAACTGATACATGCAAAGTTACGGTTAGATATTGAGTCGGAAAAGTAATGAGAATATTGATTAGCCGGCAAACATTTATATGAAATCGACCAATTATATAGTTTGAATATTCATCCCTCATGTATATCGTGTTATGAATATCTGTCAGAAGTAGTGGAAGGAAATTTATCAGGGCCTATTTTTTCATTAAAGTAAGCACTGAGTAAGCTTGATTTCATTACAGTTATTTGTATGGGCATGATGTATAATTGTGGCCATTAATTCTCTATTATTATCGTGTCAGTCATGTGTCAATGTGGTGAAAATGCTTGTGTTTTCCACTTTTGTTTTATCCTTTTTGCAATTACATTCGGATTTTGTTTCTTCATGTTTGTGTTGCTTTTCTTAATATTTGGGATTTATGATGAAATATTTTACATTACATTCCGGACGGTCATCTAGGTTTTTATCAAGGTCTCACGTATGAGCTGAATAGTATTATGCAAGTTATGAAAACTTGGCTTCTTAGCTCATTCTGTACCTCATGGTTGTTACGATTATGAGGAGTTTTTTCTCGAAGATATTCTATTTATGCAACGAAAATATCTCTATCTGACTGAGTCTTTTTCAAATGACGCTTGGACATAATTATATTATAGGGAAAGATATATGGATAAATTATCTTTCAGAATGTAAGTTTCTTGCCGTTACATAATTAGCCATAGTGACATTCAGGCAAAAGATCTGTGGAGCAAGATCTATCAATTACTACACTGACCTGACGGTTTAGAGCAAAGAGACGACAGCCAATCAGCAGCTAAGTTTGTGATGAGAACATGGAAGGCGCTGATTGGCTGGAGCCAGCTCCCCGGAGTTCTACTGGCAAGGCGTGCTGCATGACGGTGGCTAAAGGGTTATCACAGGGGTGCGCCTTGCTGTTTTCCCGAAAGTTCTCCTAGCGGTTTCCATCAGAGTTAATTAAAGAGAATGGCCATCTGGATGCTGTTCAGTTTATATTGCAGTTTCTCAATCTCCTAAATGATTTTCTTCAGGCATCGCACCCTATGAACAAAACTCCTGGGACCTGGCACCAGCTTTTCAGTGCCTTCGGCACTTGTACAAACTCTCCCAAATAAATAATTCTGCTCCCGTCCAATAGGAAAAGCACCCACCCCCACCCTGGTTTCAACAGCCAACCTAAAAACGCCTAAAACTCTGTAAGCCCGCTTGTACGTATAAATAGGCTATGACATTAAGTAATAATAATAATAATAATAATAATGATAATAATAATAATTCCATTGAAGCAATACCTGTGGGCTTGGCTAAATGATATTATTATTATTATTATTATTATTATTATTATTATTATTATTATTATTATTATTATTATTATTATTATTTCACTGGATAGAATAGCCGTCTGGATGCCATTTAGTTTGTATTGTAGTTTCTAAACCTCTCAGATAGTTTCTTCGTAGCAGCAGGTAAATCTAACAGCAGCTGTCCAAGCTCATTTATCCCTTGATGTTTCGGTAGAACTTTCTACTATACTCTACAGGTGAATGAAGCCAGCAAGCAAGCAAGCAAGGAGGGGGGATAGGATAGAGTGAGGGTTCGATTACAAATCGATTTAAATCCCTAAGGGTCCCCCGGAAGGAAGGCAAGGTTTGGAAGGTGGTAAAAAGGGGGGTGTGAAAAGAAGGTATATGGGTAAGGAAAAAAGAATGGGATAGTTCCATTTGTCATTTAGTTTACAATTTAGTGTATGTCGTGTATTTAGTATGTGTTTGTAAGCTATCAAAGTGCAGGAAAGGTACGGCAAAAGGCAAAAGGCGAAAGTTATCTGAATCGGCTCCAATATTGGAATCGTCCTCCCTTCCTCTCCCCCCTACAGGGGAAGAGGGAAGGAGGACTCAAACCAGTGCTGTACATTAGAGTAGTGCATTTAGTAATGAAACCAGGGGTACATCTATGACATATTTATAACCACAAGCGGCCTTACAGAAATATTGGCGATTTTTGATAGGTTGTCAAAGTTTTTTTGGCGGGGTGGGGCGTCCTCCTCCTATTGGTTGGGAGCGGAATGACTCATCCAGGAGAATCCGGCTGACCGACATAGGCGTTGATTGGCTGGTGCCAGGTCCTGGGAGCTCTGGTCATAGGGTGCGCTGTCTGAAGTGGCAGGTGACTGAGCTGTTATCCCAGGGCCGCACCTTGCCGCTCTCCTGATGATGGTAGGGAGAAGAAGGGTTTCCTGGGTAACATACAGCGATGGTTTCCATTGGAGGGTGGCAAGGGCCTCCTTATATTGGAGGCGATGATGGTCGTTGTCGCCACCCGGGATTTTGGCGCTCTTTACAATCTGCTGGCGTTGGAGGGTACTGCCACGTTCCCTCGTGTAGTGTTGGTGTACAGCCCCTTTGTGTAGGTGAATGGTGATCCTCTTGGAAAGTCAAGTGGTAGTCATACCGACGTACGAGTGGTAGCATCCATATTTGGGGGACGATATTTGGTGATTTCTTTGAGCATGCTTGCAGGTATGAATGTGGCATAGATGTACCACTGGTTTCATTCGTCTTTAGAGCATGGTAGAAACCTCTATCGAAACGTCAAGGAATAAATGAACTTTGACAGCTGCTGTATAATTTACCTGCTGCTACGAATTCGAGAGACTGAGCAGCTACAACACAAACTAAGTGGCACCCAGATGGCCATTCTGTCCAGTGAAGTTTGTTTGAAACAGGGTCTTCTTCCGAGATATTATTATTATTATTATTATTATTATTATTATTATTATTATTATTATTATTATTATTATTCATAAAAATCTCATAATAACACGAGCCATTAAATGTTGAAGAAATCTACAATGGTGCAAGCGTAAGTATATGTTAGAAATATATATTTTTAAAATATGTATTTACACTTACACCATTGTGGATTTCTTCATCATATATGAATATATGAACTTTGACCTTCAATAATTCAGGCCATCCCAAGACTAAAACAGAAATTAGAGGCAAAGATCGCAAGCACTAAATATACAATAAATAATGACTAAATTTCTTTTTGAAATAACAAAAAACATCTGAATAGAGATAAATTCTAGTGGACCTTGATCAAGAGATTTTCAGCTGCCCAATAGTTTACAATACAAAAGGATAAACAATCTGACAAAACATGATAATAATTATTATGATTAATGAACATTCCATAAAATACTTGCTGTCGTTACGCTCGGTATAAGCACATATACCAGTAAGAAGCCAATTCTTTATTATGCCCGCATCCGGTTGTCTAGTTCTGCTCCTGTCAGTTGTTATAAACATTGGTATTGTTATAAATGGAACAGAACAGACCAGCGTCAATAGTTTACTATATAAACACTGAGATCAGCTTATTCATTATAACACTCACTGGCGGTGCGCAGTTAAGATACTTGAACCTTTAACCCCTACATGAATATTGTGAATGACATGTAACCTCCTTTTAATGAGAATTTAGAAATCATGTTGCTCGAAGACCCTGAGGGAGGTTTTAGGTTTACTGTACAAGCAGGTAGTACTGTAAATTTCAATTGGTAGGCTGTTGTTAACACATACTCCAACTCGATAGAGTATAATAAACTGAAGGATCGTTTTTTATGCATCCTCAGTGTCAAAATCCATTGCAATAAAGCAATTACTGTGTATATCAAAGAGTTGTTTACTTCAAGCCAAATTCTAAGGCAAAAGCTGGATAACATGGATAACAGACAACTTCGGTGACTTAGCGCTGGGGTGCGTTTTAAGACTCCTAACAGCCGATCACTGACCCCATAAGCCAAATCAAAGTCCTTCAAAAAGTCATGCAAACACGTTAAAAGAAGAAGAAGAAAAGAAGAAACAAAACACGCGTCAACAACTTCTTACGCATATCACAAACAGATTAAATACAAGTCAATTGCTTATTGGTAGTCCTAACTAGTGCTTTATACAATTATCCAGCAGTTGCCAAAGATTCGTTCTCCACTTAAGGTCGCTGATTTGTTTTCAATGTGTGTGTGAAATATATGCGATGAGTTTCCACTGTACTGTAAGTTTATGACATGTTTTACATAGTGCGGGCGCACCCTTAGGGAAACAATAAAGCTTGATAAGGGGATGGATGAAGTGGGCCAACACTCTGTCCTGAACTTCAGTTCTTGAGGTTATTACTTTCATGGAACAAATCATTAGGGGAGAGGTGTGCATATAATTATTCTTATTTTCTTATTATTTTCAAAATATCTTTTCTTAAATACATTCTTTTCTTTCCACCTATTGTCGTTATGGTGTCCTTCACCTCCCAATACCAGCCCCTCTAGTGCTGTGACATATCCCGGAAGAGAAGCAGGGAACAACCCTTTTAGGACCCCCAAAATATCGTTGCCGTTTCTGGGTAAAGTGGCAGAGGAGTTCTCAGTAAAGTTACTCTTACTTCCCCATGACTTCCCTCCTCTACTCTCTGCATGGGGTCTCTCTCTCTCTCTCTCTCTCTCTCTCTCTCTCTCTCTCTCTCTCTCTCTCTCTCTCTCACTCACATTTTCTTAGCAGCATCTGACAAAAGTACGACGTCTTCCGAAGGTAAAGTTAAATTGCTTAAAAAGCAAACGGTATTAGTACAGTTTTAAGATCAATAAAAAATGGCTAGTAAAAGAACGGTCCGTATTTCGATGCTTCTTCGTTTCTTTGTCGTCTTTACCACTTCCTTTTTTACTAGGATTCAAAGCTGCACCTCAGAACTCGGGAAAAGAAAATCGTTGAAAGTAACATAAATCTCGAATAGTCAAAATTTTGATTCCCTCGAAGGTACAAATGTAGTGTGACTGATACCATTGCAAAGACAGAACTTTAATAACACTTTCAGCTATTATTTTCTATTAATTTAAATTTATGGTTACAGAATTTAGCTCTCCCTCTTTCACTCTCTTTCGGTGGGTGTACAGGTACGTGTGTGCGTGCACAAGAACAGTGTAAAGACAGCCATAAGGTATGTACAGTATGTTAAGCTTTAAATCTCATATCTATCGAATACACACACACACACACACACAGACATATATATATATATATATATATATATATATATATATATATATATATATATATATATATATATATATATATATATATATATATATATTCTTACAGTGTTGGTTGCAACTGTGGTTCTTACCTTGTTGTGGGGACTAACAAAATGTAATACAAAAGTAGGTTATCTAAATGGGATTTCAATTAGGGGAAGGGCTCAGGAGAGAAGTTGTGGGTCTAAATTAATTGCATGTAATTAATAGAAGAATTAATTACAGAGAGTTGTGGATGCTAGGCTTTTGGCACTTTCAAGTTAAATTACACAATAGACAAATTTAAGAGTGCCACTCAATATAGAATAAAGTGACATGAATAAAATCAGTTTGAAGGCTTAATTGATGGACTTGGGCACAGTGGAGGCAGATGGTTTTACAGTACACACACAATTTTTTTACAATTCCTAAGCGAAGATCCGTGAATATAGCATAAATGCATTCTCTGTCAAGTGGAACATTGGCAGTGGACACTAAGAGTTGTGCTGGAATGGTTAGGTTATCGGCCACACAAAAGACTGAGCGAGGCTCGTGTCACACCAGCAGTGTGTTTCTGGGTCAGTGTCCTGTCTGCTTCTGCTGTCGTTGATCCAGAGTAGAGTTTATATGACCTCGGTTTACTGCCGATGTTGGGATGCTTCTGTAGTGTGCGATTCCCATTATTTCTTGCTTCTGGCATTTTACGTGTATCCCCAAGAACTAAGGTGTTATCTGGAAGAAAGATATTTTGGCCAGCGAGTCATAGAGACAGATTTAGAGTAACATTTAAGGAAAAGCTTAGGAGGTGTACAAAGGAAGGGTGCTCGGACCCTGTTGTCTGGTTGAAGGTGAAAAACAAGGAGTGGCAGAGAGCCTGTCTCCTTTGGCTCTGTATGTGACTTGAAACATGGAGAACTGAGAAATATGAATGAATATTTCTAGAAATATATATATGTATATATATATGTATGTATATATATATATATATATATATACATATATATATACTGTATATATTCGACACTCCCATATTGTGTATAAAGTATTATGCACATCTGATTCGTCCTCGGTTTTGATGTGTATGAATGTGGCAGTGACCAATGTCTTGTTTTTTTCACTGGAGCCATCCTCTGTTAGGCAAAGTCTTAACTCACATGCAATATATATATATATATATATATATATATATATATATATATATATATATATATATATATATATATATATATATTAGATTATATATACCTGGGGAAGAATGTAGAACTTACCATGGGGGTTTCAATTCTGACTGCAGGTGTGGATTCAGGTAAACATCATAAAGGAAATCTAAGCTGAAGGCTTTACTTCAACAGGGAAGTTCAGATGAACACTTGGGTTCACTTAAAATCATGGATATTTAAATTTAACAAACTAAATCAGAAGAGTGGGGAAATTCGCAATACCAGACAGGTGAAACAGATTCCTGTCGAATGAACAAATTTACAGTAGTTTACACAATAACAGAAATGGGGAAAATCCACTTTGTAGAACACTGTTAGGTGAGGGATGGTGGTTATAACTATGGTACAAGCACAGGGGTGAACAGATGATTCCACAGTTAGCAACTCTGTCTGCAATCAAGAATGCATTCGATTACTTACACAAAAATAGATAGTGTAATTAAGGAATTGAGGGGGTCACACATAAGGTGTCAAAGCAACTCGATTCTAGGCACTAGTATACATGTGAACTTTGAATATTTATTCACTACACTAAGCAAATCAGATCTCATGAAAAGATTGCACTTCAGAAAGGAAAATAAACTTAGTAGAATAATAATGGATTCGTGATTGATTCAAAACCTTGTTTCGGGTACTTTACCTTTCCGTTGGAGACAGGGGACCTTGTCTTCAGAGTTAGCAGGGAGGGCATGAATTGGGGGCTTTCACCACAAAGAAAGACTCAGGCTCAAAGCAGCCACTTGGGAAGAATCAGGTTTTGATGGAGCGGATGAAACAAGGGACAAGTGTCTTGAGTCAGAGGCCGGGCGTTTCTGAGAGCGCCACCCAGGCATCGCCTTTTAAGACCTCGGCGTATTACTATTCCCCTCCTCCTAAATGGCAGTGCCTGCTTGCTTCGCAGCCTGTTTTCTATGCTTTCCATGCTTTTGAGCCTTGTGGTATGCCCTGCCCACGTGATGATTCTGTTGTTAAGGCCCAGGTGCTTTCTCTTTTGGAGTAAATCCCCTTTGCTGGCTCATCTGTGCCTCTGGCGGAGATTTGGCTTCCCGAAAGGCGGTACCTGGAAGAGAGGCTCGAGCAGTCACTGGGTCAAGGAGGAAGACAAAGAGATTATTTTTAAGAGGCGAGGAATGAAAGATTCTTCCAGGAAGGGGCGAGGTTTTCCCATAACCTGTCTTTGTTAGTCAGCTGTGTTATTAATGCAACTACCTTTATTTCAACAGAATATGTGAATTACATTGCTCTTGCATCTTTGCACTCTTAGAGGGAGAGGTAACTTACATTCGTGACAATATATGTATATATTAGCATATATATATATATATATATATATATATATATATATATATATATATATATATATATATATATATATATATATATATATATACACACACACATATACATATATATATATATATGTGAGTTAAACCTTCGCCCTAACAGGGGATGGCTCCAGTGAAAAAAGATATTGGTCACTGCATACACATCAAAATCGAGGATGAATCAGATGTGCATAATACTTTATACAAGTACAAATACAAAATGAGGGGCCATCGAATCTACAGAAACTGTTCCATCTACTTTTTTCATGCGTACACTTTCTCACCTCTTTAATAATTAAGGTCCCCTTGTTCAAATTTCTCCTTTACGCTGTCTATCCAAAATTTTCTTCTCGCTCTCTGCCCCCTTCCCAAAACCTTTAGATGACAGAACCTTTCCGCCAGATTAGCTTCTGTTTTGGTTTTATTGATGATATTTATGTCTGTTCATATCTGAGGGTTTTTATGTTCATGTTGAAAGGTTGTCACTCTGAACTGGGAATTCACAACTTAGCATCCATGTTATGGTTTTACTGTAAAGCTTTATTAACAGTCGTGGTTGTCATTATTATGGTGTGTACCATTAGTGCTAGTATTATTAGGTTTATACATTACATTCTGTTATCTCAGTGCCAGTGGGCTGATTTGGTGGGAGATGGTCAGAGAATGCAAAGTGTAAGCATCTTAGTTATGCCGACCTCTTGCTTTTTTGAGGCATGCAGTCAGCCTCTGATTCTTAGGTGGGTGTACTTGTGCTTTAGTAACGCACACCTATTGTTAAAATGTAGGTAGGTTCATTTTGTAATAAAACTGGTAAAAATGTACCCTCGGATCTCATTTACTTACCCAGCATTAAGTCACACACACACATACACACACACACACACACACACACACATATATATATATATATATATATATATATATATATATATATATATATATATATATATATATATATATATATATATATATATATATATATATATATATATATATATATATATATATATATATATATACATACATAAGTATGTGTGTGTGTGAGAGGGTTGAACAGTGGACCCTGATGTGGTTTCATCAGCAGAGGTTGGCTGGGGTGCATATGCAGAGAGCTGAGTTGAAGAACACTGCCGGGAATTTAAAGCTGTTTCAATTCAAAATGTGGTATGAGGTTTCCAAAAAGATTCATAGCGAAGCTTTTGATGCTTACAAGGAGAGAATAGCGGAATTTCATCAAATGTTGAAAGACTTGATGAAAATGGATGCCCTTGTTTTGATAAAACCAGTCTATTCTATCACTCCTTGCTCTCTAAGAACTTGGCTGACAAAAAGAAAAAGAATTTACCTGGTTGAAAGCTGTTGAAGGAAAACATATCCCTTTTTTTGTATGCAAATACTTCTGGTAACCATCGTTACAAACCAGACATAATTGAACATGCAGAGCAACACTGTGCCCTACCTGGGCTAATGGATAGTCTCCCATTGATTTGATATCATTCAGTGAAGGCTTGGTTGACTGAGGATTGTTTCTGATTGGTTCATAAACTCTTTTGTAAGGAGGTTATTCGTCATCAGAAACAGGACCTTGGCACCGCTAGACATCAGATGAATGGCTCTGCCTCTCATTGACAATGTGCCTGCACATCCTACCACAACCTAGATAGCTGGTGACGAAGGTTGTAGGCCAGTGAAAATTGACGTGAATTTGGCCAAACCCAGGCATTTAGTATATAACAAGGAAATTTTTGTTTTTTATGATTGCAATATATGTCAGGGTATACAAAAAAAAAAAAACTAAACAAATTCAACCCCAATCAACGTTATGGAACGTGAATTTTGCTTTGATTTATTTCAGCGCCTCTTTAAGATGATTCCATGCCCCGTGGAATCCTCTTTGTACATATCTGACTAATTTCTTCAGTTTTATACAAACATTAGTCTTATTATCTCAACCAAGCTCAAACTTTCAAGGTAATGAAGTAACCTGTGAGAGTGGCAGGTGAGGATTTGTTCATGCCATATCAAGCACTGAGTTATATCAGAGACTTCTGGCTATATGCTACAGTCAAGGTCATCCTACAGAGGTAACCTTTTCCTATGAGCTGTCAGCAGATGTCCCTTCTCTCTTTACAGATGGTGGAGTGAGAAATACACCAAAGTCACATCTCTCACAGTTTATCGCACATATGGATCCTGATATTATCTGTGAAATCAGTAAGCCAACAGTATTGGTGATTGATGGATGTGCTTTGCAACACAGTGAGTACTGGTAAAAATTTGGAACTATAGACACATTATGTGACAGTTATGTGCGGTCTGTAATGCGGAGGAAAAGTCTTGGCCTACCTGCTTATGTTATATTTGATTGCTATACAGTAAGGACAACCAAGCATCGAGCACAGAAGCGGCGTCGACTAGGCAGATCTTCACCAGATATGTTCTTGAACCTCACTTCTCCCATTCCATCCGACAAAACAAAATTTCTTTCTAATAGATGCAAAAAGCAGGAACTGATCAGGTTACTATCACAGAGTCCAGAAGATGCAGGTATTGCGGTGGAGCATGCTGATGAAGAAGGAGATGCAAATGTTATAATTGCGAGGAGAGTTCTTTATGAAACAGTTACTAGTAAGGCCCCCATTAAAGTTTAGTAGTAGCTGATAATACAGATATATACTGGTCCTTCTCCTTCATTATGCAACATCCGAAGTTTACATGGAAACCAGGCAACATAAACTCTATAAATGTGGCTAGAGAGGTTTTAGGACGTTAAATGTGCATGGGCCTTCCATTCGTGCATGCTATGTCTAGGTGTGACACCACCTCAGCCTTTTTGGGATGGGAAAGGTAAAACACATGAAACTCTTAATGTCATCCCAAAAACTAAGGTCTGATGTGCTTGTTTTTGGAGACGGTAAGGCCAACAATGATGATATTTCAGATGTAGGTTTGGAATATGTATGACTGCTGTACCAAGGAGGTAGTTTTCACGCACTGAAACCCCTAAATGAGCTTAGGTTCCTCTACATTACTTCTCCCCAAAAATATGTCCCAGTAGAAAGGGTACCACCAAATGAAAGGTCGTGCCAGTTTCATTTCGTAAGGGTTCATTTTCAAATATGTACCTGACGCAATCTGACAACAGTTCTCAAATATGAGGATTATGGGTACAGGCTTAAAGTAGATGGATCAATTGATCCAATAATAACATATGTCTTCAGCTCCTCCAGAACTACTAATAAACATCAAATGTAGCTGTAAAGTAAACGTGTGTTTCATGTAGCTGTTCTAAAACGCGTCTACCTTGTACAGTTCACTGTATATGTCGTGGGGAGTGCAATAACTGTGCAAACACTAAAGTCTATGTAAAGAATTATGATGAGGAGGAGGAGGAGGATTTTGATGATGTGTAGCAGACCTTCGGTATTGTTTACAGTAACATCTTCTCTGTTATTATTTTTGTACGAATAATGCTTCTGTATATATTAGGACTGATAATATTACAGGTGTTAATGATCAGCATCTAGGATTAAGGAAAAACAAAGGCAACTGATATAAAATGAAAATGCATATACTTTTTTTCTGTTTAATTCCAGATGTAGCAGTTTTCTTTAAACAGTCTAATTATATTCTCTGTTATTATTTGTGTATAAATAAGGGTTCTATTCTATATTAGGATTGCTAATATTACAGGTGTTGATGATCAGCAGCTAGGAATAAGGAAACATATATTGATTTAAAATAATAATGCATTTATTTTTTCTATCCCATTTAAAATGTATCAATTTTCTTTAATTTAAACAGTCTACCTCAACTTCTATGGTATATATTATAAACTTTATGCTGAAAACTATAATATTTAAAGCAAAAATAAAGCACCAACTTGAAGTAATTGAAATATTAGTCTGGAAAAAATGTTATTTATTTCTCACTTCGGGTGGTAGCCATTTTCCTTATAGTCAAAATGTATAGTTGCATAATGTTGATTTTGGTTAAAATGCCTTTTATACTAAATGCCTAGGTCTTTGTCAATTTTCACTGGCCTATCGTATCAGGGTCTTGTTTTTGTCTCTTAATATGGTTGCACTCATACAACCAATGGACCCAGGTGTTATAGTTACAGGGAAACAGGTAAACAGAGCAAGTTCTTGGAAGAGGTGAGGGTGAACAAACAGGAGCAAGCCTTAGATACATGGGTGGGAGGGGATAGACTATGGCGAATCTCAAAACTTATCAATGAAGTCTGCAACCTAAAACTTTGCAGATGCTCGGAAGGACATCACCGGGCAGACTTTAGGGCACATATAGAACTGTATCCTGAAGGGGAAAGAAGGCCTGATCAACTCATGACCAGCTCATGAATGGAGGTGAAAACATCCTGAGGATGACACACCAGTTGCTGGATGCTGATGGTGGCAATCCTAGCTTCCACTTGATATCCGACTATTAGATAGCTGCTGCAGTTGATGTTGGTGAGATGGAGGAGGAAGCCCCTGGAGACAATGGCAAGTCTAATGCACACCCAACCCCCATTGTACAAGGATATACAGAGGATATTGGACAAACCCATTGAACTGATGGAGAATCCAAACAATGACTGCAATTGTTTCCCAAAGGTCTTGGAGTTTGCTAAAAGAGCTCAGCAAACGTAGCAGTCGTGACTGCCAAGCAGCATTGTCATTCTTTTGGTCAGAATACCCTCGACATCTTCACATCCCAGACCCCAGACCCCTTTATGCTCCTCAGTGCCTCGTCCAACAGGCTCGTCACTTCATGACCTCCTGGGGGAACAGGAAACAGTGGAGAAAGGAGAGAGAGAGTGTGTTGTGTTTTTATTTCGTGTAAAGTACTGTAACGTGTTATGTGTTTTGTTTTCTAAACATATAGTTTATATAATACTGTGCAGTAAAAAAAATAAGGAAAAAAAAGGTATGAACTTACTGTTTTACATCTGTGCAGCACTGTTGCAATGTACAGTGTGTTGTTATAAGCATATACTCGCACAGTTTATAAGTGTATACAGTACTGTACTGTGTAGTGACAAAATAAGAAAAAAGACAGACTTATGGTTTTACATCCATACAGCACTGTACAGTGTATTGTGTGTTGTTTACAAGCATACATTGTGTATACTGTGCTGTGTAGTGACAAAGTAGAGGAAAAAAACTTGTCTTGCAGTTTTATTGAATGTATCCACATATTTCCATTATTTGCAAGGGCCTTGGATTCATTATTGCAGATAAACACACACATTATGAATATATATATATATATATATATATATATATATATATATATATATATATATATATGTATATGTATGTATATGTATGTATGTATGTATGTATGTATGTATGTATGTGTGTGTTTATGAACATGATTACGTGTCATGCAGTGCAGAGGTCATGCAAGGCAGGGGTGAATTCTTGGCGTTTTCGGATTCAGCAGTGCCCAAGCGCAACTTGGCGCATTCTGTACACGTGGAGCGGAAGCCGAATCAGCATGAAAGCTTCCAGGAGCTCCTGTCCGGTTAGGAATCGGGATTATGGGGTGTGCCACTGCAGTGTGTATGTTCGTTCATATCCAGTGAGAGTGACCGTTAAGTTAAGGCAAGCGTGAGATCTTTTATGAAATATGTTTCTTAGATGTTTCAGGAGCTGACTGGTATAGACGGTGAAAATTCCAAGCCCCAGTTACCTGTTGAAAGGGCGAGTTAAAATACTTATTGGTATTTAGTAACTTGCCGTGTATTTTATCATTTTTTGTATTTATGTCTGTGGGTTTTTTTATCGTCTACACATTTTTTCTAACAAGTTGTTATGTGGTGGGAAAATCCCACGTTATTTGATTTTGGGTTTAACGTGGGGTGTTTCTTTGTTTGACAGATGTATCATGGATGAGGCACCCACTGAGGTGCAAAAGCATGGCAACGGTTTGGGTGACTGGTTAGACATGTCTTAATTTGAACTATGACTAATAGTCCAGGCAAATTAGACGAAAAAAGGCCCTTTGGAGAAAAAAAAAAATCATAAGTTTTTATATTTGGCAGAAGACTCTTCAAGGTCATAGAACAAAGATCTAAAGAGTTCCCTCCATCAAGTGTGTGCTTCCCCCTTTTTTTTTTTTGGGAAAACCCTCCTTGGAGGGTACTTCTCCTCATATTTACCCTTTTTCTCAAAACCGGTGCATCGGACAGGTCAAAGGTATATGGAGCAAAAAATAGAAAATCAAATTCTCCACAACTTTATTTCTATGTCTTTTAGCTCTAATTATTACAGTTTTTGCACAAATGAGGTCAAAGTAGTAGACTCATTTTTGCCGATATTAAAAAAATGCATTCGGTCCTTACACTTTGCTTAATAACTTTAAAATTCATAATTTTTTCCTCAAAATATCATATAGATGACATTGTAGATTAGAGATTCAGATTTCACTTGGTATCCTTGTTTTGGTCTAAATATTAGAAGAAGGGAAGGGAATAACAAATATAAAACTGTAAATCCTGAGATGTCCATGCCTATATTGCTTTTATATCAAAAGCTTTCTTGTAAATTGTTACTGAACAAGCTTGAAAAATAACATTATACCATGCACATTTCTCTCTTCACTTGTGGTAAACAGGTTTGTGATTTCTTTCTTTTCAGAATAGAATGAGATTATTTTCAGAAATAATGGTAATGATATAGAGTTAAGTGAACACAACAAAATATTTACCATGGCTTCAAGAAATGAGATGTGTTTCTGTTGCCAAAAGACATTTAGTGAAGGTGAAACAGTGAAAGTGGAAGATGGTATACATAATTTGAGACGTGTCAGTAAAATTAGAAATGACGGACATTTTGAAATGCTAAAGGAAGTGAACACTATTCAAGTGCATAAAATATGTAGGCGTGAGTACATAAAGAGAAAAATATTGCCAGAGATGAAAAAAAGAAAAGAAAAGGTTGCAAGAAACAAAGCAAACCATGAGATCAGAAGAAAATTTGATTTCAAAACCAAAGTGCTTTTTCTGTAGTGATATACTGTATGTGATACTGCAATTGAAAAGAAAAAAGAATGTGAGCAGACGCAGAAAAATTTGGGAAGTTAGAGTTCTGCATCTGAAAAAGAAAATTTCAGACTTTGCTAAAGAAAAAAAGATGAACTAGGTGGCAAAGTATTCAAACGAGCTAACAGTGTCCTGTGTCTTGTTGCTGAAGAAGCCCGTTATCATGAAGTTTGCTATTCAAACTTTTTTACCAACACATCATCATCTTTAAAAGAGGACTTCAAAAAGATGCAGCATATTGACTGTGCTTTTGAAAAACTATGTAGGTACATTGAGGAATCAGAAGAATGCCAATTCACTTTACATGACTTAATGAAAAATCTTGAAGAAAATATGCCAGAAAGTTCATCTGTAACTGAAAAACACTGAAAAATAGGTTAATGGACACATATGAAGATAGAGTAATGTTCTTTCAAATACCTGGTACACAGAGAGAGAGAAAAGTGAGAAAGATGAAAGATTAAGAATCGTAAAAACTGCAGCAACTATAATCCGTGAGGATATCAGAACAAATCCTTACAATACCACAGATTATCCAGATGTTACTGAATTTATGAAAAATGCAGATGATGATGTGCCTGAAACATTACATGCCTTCTTAGAACTAGTTGTTCAAAAAGAAAAAAAAAAAAGATAGGGGAAAATTACAGAAGAAGTGTACAGCAATTGCATATGCAATAATTTCTGCAACACGTCCCCGATCATTTTTGTCCCGCCTATTGCTTGGTTTGGCAGGATATTTATTTCGGAAAACTGGCTCTAGAACCATTGTTAACACAGTATCAAACTTTGGATTTTGCTCTGCCTATAGTGATGTCTCACTGTTTGAGTCATCGGCTGCAATTTCAATGCAGACTTCAACATTCAAACCTTGTCTGGCAAAGGAACATTTCATTCAATGGGTGGAATAAAGTGCATAACTCCATCAAGAACTGCAAAAACTCGGGAAATAAATAAATTGAGAAGTATCCCATCCTCAAATGAGATTGCTGCAGCTGGAAACATTAAAATAAGAAAGTTTGAGGGCAAACAAAAACAAGGTTTGAATGCCTTAGAACTGGAAAATGTGTAAACAGGAAGATGTACATTATGTCTCAACCTCAGCACCAAAGGATGTTTTGTGGATGTATGGAAAATTTCTCCAAACCCTTCCTTCCCATCATGGCAAGGTTTCATGGAGGGTATAACCTATGCTCATTCTTATGAGCAGTAAAAATTCTTGCACTGCCTTTCATAAGCCTACCACCAACTGAGTACAATACAGTGCTAAGTGGCTTTAAACTATGCTGCTGAGGAAACAAAAAAACAAAGCAAGTGATATGCTTTGTAACTTTGACCAACCACTCTACATCAAAGCCAAGGATATAGTTTCCTCAATCCAAATGGTGAACTTAGCAATATAATTGTAAGGCTGGGAGGATTTCATCTCCTTATGTCGTATCTTGGGTCCATTGGATACATCATGGATGGTAGTGGGATTTCAGAACTATGGTCCACTGTTTATGGTTCTTCATCAGTACCACACATGCTGTCAGGACATGCATATGCTCGAGCTATTAGAGCTCACATGCTGACATACTGTGCATTGGCGAAACTCATGCTTCAGAACTTACTATTGATGATAACGACAGACAGCATGTAGAACAACTTCTTTCATCATTCAAGACTCATCCTCCATCATTTCATCGTTATAAAGCAAAGTGTAAGGACAAAATGATTTTTTTTTAATATTGGCGAAAATGAGTCGACTACTTTCGACCTCATTTCCGCAAAAATCGTAATATTTAGAGCTAAAAGACATAGAAAAGAAGTTGTGGAGAATTTAATTTTCTATTTTTTTGCTCCAGATACCTTTGACCCGTCCGATGCACCGTTTTTGAGAAAAAATGGTAAATATGAGGAGAAGTACCCTCAAAGGGGGTTTCCCCCAAAAAGGGGAAGCACACACTTGATGGAGGAACTCTTTAGATCTTTGTTCTATGACCCTTGAAGAGTCTTCCTGCAAATATAAAAAAAACTTATGATTTTTTTCCCCTAAAACTGCTAATTTGCCTGGACTATAAGTGACCTTTGTAATAATATGGAACATTTAGTGACGGTGTGGGGCGAAGGGAATTGGGTTTTCCACATTTGTTAACACTTACGTTTTATTGGTGTTTGAGTTGGTGGTTTCATAATGATCATTTAAACAGTCTCATGTTGGGTTTGCAAAATAAAGTTTATTTTTGTATATCTCGCTTGATTTATGCACACCAGTTTAGATGTAGGGTTTTCTTAGAGTTCATGAGAGCGCCTGGCAGAGAGAGAGAGAGAGAGAGAGAGAGAGAGAGAGAGAGAGAGAGAGAGAGAGAGAGGTCTTCTTCGGTCACAGCTACCAACTTCTGGAGGTAGGTGAAGTATCTAAACCCTTCTTGATAGGGGCTTAACATATATATATATATATATATATATATATATATATATATATATATATATATATATATATATATATATATATATATATATATATATCACACATTACCACAGGTGAAAAATAAGAATGGGTGTAGGTCTGACCGGTTTCGACTTTATTTCAAGCCATTGGAAATAAAGTCGAAAACCGGTCAGGACCTACACCTCTATTTCTTATTTTTCACCTGTAATGTGTGATAAATGAATCACGTACAAAAATGATAATAATCATATATATATATATATATATATATATATATATATATATATATATATATATATATATATATATATATACAGTATGTATATATATACACATATATATATAATTATATATATATATATATATATATGTGTGTGTGTGTGTGTGTGTGTGTGTGCGTGTGTGTGTGTATAACTGAATCACGAAAATATGGAACGTGATGAATATATAAATAAAAGACAAAATCCACGAGGGAAAGAGAAACACTGGAGTGCTGCGAGGCCTCTCGACTGTCGCAGCACTCCAGTGTTTCTCTTTCCTTCGTGAACTTGTCTTTATTTATAAATAATATATATATATACAGTATATATATATATACTTTATTTATAAATATATATATATATATATATATATATATATATATATATATATATATATATATATATATATATATATATATATATATATATATGTATATATATTAATCTTGTGCATGTAATTAGCATGTCGCTGTCGTATGTTGGGTTTATATTTCAGACTCATAATAGATTTTCCCTGTATTTACAATAATAGAATTGCTGTAAAGAACTAACCCCAACTGGGTTAATCTAACTTGTGTTTGTAAACGTCTGAGTATGCTTATATAAATAGCAAAAGAAGTCTGTCTTGACGGATAATCAGAAATGCAAACGTGAAGGCGGCTCAGATTTGTAACATGCAGGCGGCGATAAGAACGGCTAAACGTTTAACGCAACAGATGCACAAAATTAGTATCATTTCCACGTATACCGACAATGATGCCACTGACGACCTTCTATTCCGGGATTTCCTCACGTTAGAGTTTCTCTTTTCAGACAATGACAAGGTCTTTGATTTTTCTGAGAGAGAGAGAGAGAGGAGAGAGAGAGAGAGAGAGAGAGAGAGAGAGAGATAAAGTCATGCGATATTATTAACATGGCTACAGCTATGAATTATGTAGTGTCTGGATAGACAAATAAGAACTGTATAATGTCCGACAGTTTTGGTTTATTTTCGGAAAAGGAGAATTGTATCTTTAGTGGTAGCTATTTTCAGACAATAATGATCCTTATTTATATATACAATAGGCAGGCCTTCCAAGTTGCAGGCATTGAGAAATGCTGTGTCCAGTAGGTTAAAATTAATCATTGAGGATTAAGAATGTTAGATGTCATTAAAAGAAGACTTAAAACTATAGTGTCAATCCCGTCGTGTTTCCTTGGCCACTGACACAGTTTCATGGGATTTGAATTCTTAACTAAAGCAGCTCCGAGCATCTGAGTGTTGAAACTTGTCATTCCTTTAAAAATTTGAGTCGTGTATGTATGTATATATATATATATATATATATATATATATATATATATATATATGTTTAGAGAGAGAGAGAGAGAGAGAGAGAGAGAGAGAGAGAGAGAGAGAGAGAGAGAGCGAGAGATTTACCTCAATTTGTAATGCTAATGCAACCTCCACAATTTATTGTCAACACTTCAGATATCTGGGTCACCTCTTCCATTCTTCGAGGATGAATTCTTGGAATGGCAAACAAAACTTCAACAATGTTGCTGTATTAATTCATTCCTAAGCTGTTTGCTGTTGAAACAGCTGTGCGTCTGGTACTGAATGAGTACAGCAGCATTGTAGTGGGTTTGTTTGTCTTTTCAAGAAATCATACTTTAAGATTTGAAGAAGTGCTCGAGATATTTGAGGTGCTGCCAATAAAGTGCAGAAGCTGCGTTTCGTTAGTACTTGAAGAAAATAAGAGAACGACTGTGCCAGAAAAACCACACACACACACACACACACACACACACATATATATATATATATATATATATATATATATATATATATATATATATATATATATATATATATATATATATATATATATTACCACAGGTGAAAAATAAGAAACAGGGTGTAGGTCTGACCGGTTTCGACTTTATTTCCATGGCAATGGCTTTATTTCCAAGGCAATGGCTTGGAAATAAAGTCGAAACCGGTCAGGACCTACACCCCGTTTCTTATTTTTCACCTGTGGTAATGTGTGATAAATGAATCACGTACAAAAGTGATAATAATCATCATATATATAATATATATATGTGTGTGTGTGTGTGTGTGTTAGTTGTTGTGTGGTGGTCGTTAGGCCATTACAATATGTATTTGTGTATATGTACTGCATATATATACATATACAAATACATATACATATACATACATACATATTGTAATGGCCTAACGACCACCACACAACAACTACCTCAAAAACTCACTTTCCATGTTCACCTTACAAACAAACGACGAAGTCCACAAAGGGTGGAAACAATCGTAAAATGATTAAGAGTGTGCCAAAAGATTCCAGGGGGAGAAACAAACGCACAAAAAAAATCCGCTTAATATTTAATACATAAACTCCAGATACGTAAATTCCTGAAAAACACAAATACCCTTACATATGAATAAAAAAACCACACTTGCTATTCTATTAAGGAAAGTTAAGTATATCTTAGTTTAACCAGACCACTGAGCTGGTTAACAGCTCTCCTAGGGCTGGCCCGAAGGATTAGACTTATTTTTACGTGGCTAAGAACCTACTGGTTACCTAGCAACGGGACCTACAGCTTATTGTGGAATCCGAACCACATTATGACGAGAAAGGAATTTCTATCACCAGAAATAAATTCCTCTAATTCTTCTTTGGCGGCTCGGAGAGTCGAACGCTGGGCCAACAGCTTGCCAGTCGAAAGCTCTACCACTCCTCCAAAGAGGAACTTTATTCTATTAAGGAAAGAAGCTAACACACTTATACTGAAAAGGGGTCTATAAAGTAGGGGAGGATCGAAAAGAAACGGAATAAACTAACATTTTTCACACGCTAACTTAATCCATAATAGATGGTTGCTTCAATACTGCGATCTCCTCAAGACGTCACATATTATCCCGGGTAGGTTGGGAGTATCTAGGCCCCGTCAGGCAAAAAATGTGCCAAATCATTTTTCCTCGTCTAGCTGACGACTTCAACAGGTATATTCCACCTTACCGGATAACAGAGAGTACTCTCTGGTGTTCATATTGAGCCAGAGGCAAAGGTGGACAAGGCATAAATCCTCCAGATCTATGGAAGGATTGTTTAAGCAACGGGGCTCGCTGCAATCCACCGGGGCAGGTAAGCCAGAATCAGTAGCAGCAGTATGTGAAAGCAGCAACAGATAATCCAACAGCCTCTCTGTACCAGGACTAATACTCCATTAATCCTGCTCTATACGGCTCAGAAGCAGGCTCTCGCCCGTCTCGACGGAGCCAGACAAAACCTCTCTAGGAGGAGGAGCTAAAACGACGTGTCTCAAATAGAAAAACAGAACTATAATTGCTTGTTAAACATCAAAGGGCCGTTGAGGAGGATAAACAAAGTCCTTAAGAAACTCTGCCCAAGTGGCTTAATACAAAATATACCTGGTATTATTATATTAAAATGTACTAAAATTAAAGGAAAAAGGAAAACATACTGACAATATACCGGTATATAGATATATATATATATATAAATATATGTGTATATACATACACATATATATATATATATATAAATATATATATATATATATATATATATATATATATATATTTATATATATATATATATATATATATATATATATATATATATATATATATATATATCTGACCCTTGTCTTTTGATACTGGTAGTATTAAAATGCCCCATCGATTACTGTCTTTCTTATACCTAAATGTTTCCTTTGGTTCTGTTGTTTTGCTGATAATCAAATAACTGACTTCAAAATGGAGACCTTAATTTTGACTTCCACCTTGCACCTCCCAGGTTAATCTCTGATACGAAGTTACTGCTTACCCTGATAAAATATGCTAGCAATATGAAACCGATAACACTGTATAAAGCCTTTTATGGCTGAAGTCAAACCTCTCTGTACTTCATAATGAGTTTCTCTTGTGACAAATCATGAAAGTTTCATTTGTAACTGCCACAAGCTAATCGATGGTTTTCTAACTTCTGGTAGAATCAATTCATACATTCTTAAACAGAGGTGGAAATCTGATCTACTTCCAATATATTGATAAAGGTAGTAATAAGAATGTGAAGTTCCGTCGTACTGAATACGATGAATGAATACACAGTGAAAAACCTTTGGTCAAAGAAAGTAAATGTGTAATAAAAATAAAATTTCACACTGATAATAATGCTAATAATAATAATATCCTTATTAAAAAATAATCATGGCCATTAAGCTGCTGGTGCGGTTGTTGTAGTTGCAATTAGAAGAGTCAGTTAACTCTCAATAATCATATCGACGTGTCTCATGCCAATTGCGAGTGGTGCACTTTGGAATGAGGCAGCCCATACCCCTTGAGGGAAGAAAATCACATAAATCTAAAAGCACGGAAAAAGGAGTGCATTCTGAGTTGCGAACACAATGACATCACAGTTGGGAGAACTCCAGTAGAATTTTTACGCGCAACATCAAGACATATTTTTTAGTCGTGAACTTCAAATCCTCATTTTTGGTCTGATTATATTAATTTAGTTTCCTACTGAGCTTTTGATATCAAATATGTGGCAAAAGACTGAAAAAGCCAAGGTATTCAGTTCTCGCATTTATTTTCCTTGAAATATCTTTCTCTTAATCTTTTTAATTTTCCCTTTTTTGTTGAACTTTTTATTTTCCTTATTTTCTGTTCGATGCTCTTCACTTTTCTTTACTTATTTCATGTCAAGCTGTTTTTCTTGATTTTCTCAATAATTTCTGGAGAAGATTCTTTTCCTGTTTTCCCGCAAGTTTACTCTGAAGAAAATTTTCCTTTAGTTTTCTCTTTTATTTTGTGTTGATTCTTTTTTTATAATTATCTTTCTTTCTCAGCTTTCTTTATAAATTTGGTTCTAGATTTTTCTGCCGAATTTTTTCGTTTTTGCTAATTTATTATCTGATGGCCTTTTCTTTGTAATTTTCCACTTTTTCTGACAAATACGTTTTTCTGGTTTACTTTCTACTGGACGCTGTTCATTACTTGAATAATGATCTGTATTTTTGGCTCTTTTCCCGGTAAGGAGTTAGTACCGTCAGCGCACCTCACTTGGTTCATTGAAGGCATTGCTGATGGGTGTTTACTGAGTCCCGTCTACCCCAGCCTAGCCGCACACGCTCTTCGCCCTCTTACTTATCTCCATTCCTGCTTCCTTTCTTTTAGGTTGCTGTCCAACACTTCTAACTATTACTCCTTAGTACACCTGTGGGGGTTTTCTCCCAGTTTTCCGTTAGATCCTTTTACTTCATCTTCTTTACTTTGTAGATATAATTCTCTTGCTTCCTATCCACCCAGCTCCGTCTTTTCACTGTCTGAAGCACTCAGTAGCCGAAAGTGATGGGGTGCTTAACTTATAGCCTACATTTCATGAATCATTCTATTAGTTATTG